>NC_052360.1:23412664-23414537 GCF_009727055.1 Benincasa hispida
CGAGCAGCAAACCGGCTACGAACCACCTCTAAGCTTAGATTGAAAAGTATCAGAGGTATTTTATGTTCCCGAAATTCTCATGTCGAAGTAAAATAGTATTTGACTAACTTTGTTCCATTTTCTCTCGGGTAACATGATCAGGGCTAGGAAACATGAGGCGTATTCTCTCGAACGGGAAGATTCACTTCTCTGGGAACAGGTCGTGGAGAATAATGAGCAGGCCAGTTTAGTGGCAAGAATACATTTCCACCAGATCTACCAGAACCCAAACAATCAAGGAAATACTAATTACAAATTTGTTTCGAACAAGTATCAGATGGATCACTAAATCATTACAACGACCCTGCTTGGACTTTCGAGGTCAGAGAATTATAAAAGAAGGGGATAATGGTCTGGATGATAAATGTACAAATAGGATGTGTCCAAAACTGCCTCGGGTCGATGATAGAATATTTTCTTATCATTTGGTTGTGAATCCTGCTTCGCAGGGACCTAGCTAACAATGTCGGCTTAAAGTCCGTTTGGTCTTATAACTCGAACTTAAATAGAGAAAGTGGTATGATGAGGCAAAGAATATCTTGGATCGCATCTCTAAGAATCATGAAGATTGGAGAGAGAGTGACCAGAGATTGAGACTCAAAGACAATGACGCAAATAATGGTGCTATTGCTTCACTACAAAACCAGATGACCGCAATGATGAACTTAATACAAGGAATTGCAATCAGCAGCCCAACACTGCAAAATGGGCAAATCAACACAATCAGTCAAAACACCGCAAGGTGTGCGGCTTGCGGTGATGGGCATGCGATGGAAGATTGCCCGTAAATTCCACAATCTGTTTACTTTGTAAAGAATAACCCCTTTACGAATACCTACAACCCCAGGTGGAGAAATCACCTCAATTTTGCTTGGAAGAATCAGCAACAGAATTTCCAACTCGTGGCACAAAAAGAAAGGCCACCAGGATTCTTCCCACCCAACAACGGTCAAACGAGCAATCAAGCAAATAGCTCACAACCAACGAAATCCTCTTCCTTGGAAAGCCTATTGAAGCAATACATAGACAAAAACGAAACTGTGCTTCAAAGTCAGGCTACGTCCATCTGCAATCTAGAATTACAGATGGGCTAGATTGCGAGTGAGCTGAAAAGTAGACTGCAAGGGGCTCTGCCAAGTTCAGGAACTTCCACGCAACCTGGGGGGATCAGGTAAAGAGCAATGTCAGGTTATGACATTGCGAAGTGGGAAGACTATAGAGGGAGAAAATAAGGAGCTTAGTCGGGCAGCTCCCATTATGGCTGAACCTGAATTTGCGGTAACGCAAAAAGAAGAAAGAGAAAAAGAAGCAATAGAACGGAAGGTTGCGTCGACCTCAAAGCCAAATGAGACAGGAACCGTGAAAGTGCAGTTACCCCCTTTCCTACATAGACTAAGGAAGAGAAAGAACGAAGAGTTACAGTACCAACGCTTCCTATCCATGTTAAAGCAATTACATGTTAATATTCCTTTCAGTGAAGCGATTGAGGAAATGCCTACCTGGTAGGTTTGCCACGGTGGCGTTGACACAAAGTTTCAAATCAATAATTCCACTGAAGATGAGCGATCCTGGGAGATTTACCATTCCTTGCTCCATAGGAGAACTGTACATCGGGCAAGCCCTGTGTGACCTGGGAGCCAGCATAAATTTGATGCCTCTGTCAATCTTTAGACAGCTGAATGTGGGGCAACTTGAGCCCACAACAGTGACTCTCCAACTGGCCGATAGATCTCTGGTGCATCTAGAGGGAAAGGTGAAGGATGTGCTGATAACCATTGATAAGTTTATCCTACCAGCTGACTTCATCATATTAGACTATGAGACCGACAAAGAT
>NC_052360.1:23415247-23424070 GCF_009727055.1 Benincasa hispida
GTGCCCATTACATTATCTGGGACCCACACAAACGGTCGGCAAACACTTGATGTGCGCCATAAAGGAAAATTCACTTATATTGAGCATCACGGACAGATGCTCATATTGAGTCTTACTAACCTATGGACAGCTTTCTATATCACTGGATGGCGCATTTGCATGGACTACCGCAAGCTGAATGCGGCCACAAAGAAAGATCATTTCCCTTTACCATTCATTGATCAAAGCTAAACAGACTAGCTGGAAATGATTTTTACTGCTTTCTGGATGGTTATGCCAGGTACAACCAAATTGTGATAGCTCCAGAAGATCAAGACAAGACCACATTCATCTGTCCATATGGGACCTTCGCTTTTTGCCGTATGCCGTTTGGCCTCTGCAATGCGCCAAGCACGTTCCAAAGGTGCATAATGGCTATCTTTTCAGATTATCTTGAGGACTCTAGTGAAATCTTTATGGACGAATTCTCTGTTTATGGGAACACCTAAGAAGTCTAGCAAACTTGGAGAAGATACTGAAGAGATGTGAAGAGACGAATCTGGTGCTCAATTGGGAAAAATGTCATTTCATGGTGAAGGAGGGCATAGTGTTGGGACACAAGGTTTTCCGGGATGGGTTGGAGGTGGACAAAGTAAAAATCAAAGCAATTGAAAAACTTCCACCTCCAACAAGCGTAAAGGTTGTACGAAGCTTCTTGAAGCATGCTGGATTCTACAGATGATTTGTCAAAGACTTTTCTAAAATAACACGACCACTGAGTGCGTTATTAGAGGCTGACAGAAATTTTGAGTTTGATAACAATTGCCTCAACGCATTCAAAGTTTTGAAAGATGCACTGATTACTGCACCCGTATTGATTGCGTCTGTTTGGACACTTTCTTTTGAAATCATGTGCGACACAAGTGGGTATGTGATGAGAGCAGTCCTGGCACAAAAGAGAAAAACAATTTTGCATCCCATCGCATACGCGAGTAAAACATTAAATCCTGCTCAGACAAATTATACCACCACAGAGAAATAGCTCGCGGCGGTAATTTTTTCCTTGGAGAAATTTCGAGCATATCTGTTAGGAACAAAGGTACTCATCCATACTGATCATTCGGCAATAAAGTACTTAATGACAAAGAAGGACGTAAAGCCGAGGCTGATCAGATGGATTCTCTTCCTTCAAGAATTTGATATAGAAATAATTGACCGGAAGGGGACAGAGAATCAAGTTGCAGATCACTTGTCTAGACTGAAAAATCCTGAGGTTGACCACAACGAGTCTGAGGTGAGTGTCGTATTCCTGGATGAGCAGTTGTTCCATATAGAAGAATTGACCTAGTATGCGGACATAGTTAATTATTTGGTTTGCGAGCAATTTCCTGAAGATTACACCTATCACCAATAGAAGAAGCTTAAACATGAATACAGACATTATTATTGGGATGAGCCAAATCTGTATAAAAGAGGGGCAGACCAGATTTTTCGATTATGCGTACCAAATGCTGCTTAACAACGCTTATTATTACAATGTCACGACTCACCATATGGTAGGCACTTTGGAGGGCAGCACACCGTAGCCAAAGTATTACAGAGTGGATTCTTTTGGCCTACATTGTTCAAGGATGCAGCTAACTACGCAATGAAGTGTGATCGGTGCCAGCGCACAGGTAACATTTCATGGAAACATGCAATGCCAATGAACACTATCTTGAAGCTTGAATTGTTCGACGTATGAGGGATCGATTTCATGGGACCATTCCCTCCTTTGAATGGTAAACATTACATTTTATTAGCCGTCGATTATGTATCCAAGTGGGTAGAGGCAATAGCATGCGTCGCAAGTGATGCAGCGATAATCTCCCAATTCCTGAAGAAACATATTTTCACTTGTTTTGGCACTCCCCATGCCATCATAAGTGATGAAGGATCCCACTTTGTCAACCATAATATCAAGGAGTTGCTGCGCAAATACAACATTCTCCACAAAGTGGCCATCGCATACCATCCGCAAACGAATGGTCAGGCGGAAGTGGCCAATCGAGAAATTAAATTGATACTTGAGAAGGTAGTAAGGTCGTCACGAACAAGCTGGGCAACAAAGCTTGACAATGCGTTATGGGCATATCGGAATGCATTTAAAACACCATAGGTATGTCCCCATATGCGTTGGTATTTGGTAAAGCGTATCATTTGCCATTGGAGTTGGAGTATAAGGCACTGTGGGTGGTAAAGAAGCTGAATTTTGATTTGAAGAAAGCAGGAGAAGCGCGGAAATTACAACTCGTCGAGCTAGAAGAATGAAGGATTAACGCATATGAAAATGCGAAGATTTATAATGAGCACACCAAGCACTGGCACAAACGCATATGCAGTAAAAACCTCCAAGTCGGGAAAAAGGTCTTACTTCAACTCACGTCTGCGGCTCTTCCCGGGAAAACTAAAATCACGCTGGTTCGGACCTTTCATCATTAAAGAAATATTCCCACATGGTGCGGTGGAGTTGAGCACTGAGGATGGAAGCCAGATATTTAAGGTTAATGGACAGCGAGTTAAAACATATTACGGAGGTGATTTCCAGCCAGAAAAGGCCTCCGTGAAGCTGAGAAACCCGGAACACCCTTTGTTTCATTCTTAAACTCTCATTCCTTCATCAATTTTATCATCATTTATCCATCTGCATATTACTTATTATTATCTCTAAAAATATATATATATTGTTTTGTTTAAAATCATTTGACCCTCTCTTTGTTTGTTTACAATGATTAAGGCACAGGATTGCGGAGATGTTACATGAAGCAGCAAATTATCTCACTCTATCACCGCAATCCAAAGAAGAGAGATCGCCGCAAAGATGGATGTGTCAATACACAATGAGGGCGACAACGTAAATTTGGGGGTGTATTCTTCCTTATCTTTATTTCAAATCTTGCATTATCACATCGCATGTTAGTTTTAAAAAGTTTTATCATCGCATCCTCTTTGATTTCTGCAATCATTTGACATAAATAACTTTAGTAGGTTACCGCATGCTGTTTCTTTGTCGAGTATGATTTCAATGATGAAAAATATGCTTCTATGTCTTTCATATATACTAGAGTCAACTTAACTTTAAGGTAGCTACCTCATAAAATATTTCTAGAAGTTAGAGGTTTGCTAGCTTTCTTTCAAACTCTCTTTACAACGCATTCTAAGAACATCACATGACTTATTCAATCTTTTGGTAATGAGAATATTACCGCATTTTAAATTTAGGGGTAAGGTATTTATTTGAGATCTTGCTATTTTGAAAAAAAAAAAACGAAAGTAATGGGGAAACCCATGTTGATAAGAGTTAAGTTGTGAAAGGCACTTACCCGTAGTTGGATGTCCGCATGACACACGTGGGGGCAAACCAAAACGAAAGTAAGTCACTAGGATCATGCATAAATAAATGACCGCAACTCCACTGCCAAATAGGCATGAGTTTAGTTTGAGAAAGAGTGCATTGCTCGTAGTTGGATGTCCGCATGACACCCGTGGAGGCAAGGCACTTGGATCAGCGCAAGGTCAAAAAAAAGATAATAATGTCACGAAATATGCAAGGATAAAATCATTTGATACCCCGGTGGAAAATTTTCTTTTTAAAATAAATCATGTGATATTCTGGAAATTAGTAAAGTCCTTTTGAAGGTTAAGCTTGCAGTCCCTAGGTCTTAAAAATATTTTAAGAAAATACTTCAATAAGACTTAAGGAAATTTTGGCATATAGGATTTGAACGAAGTACTCTTGAGAAATCTAGGAAAAGAACTTTGCGGTTAACTTGCTAAAGGAAGTCTTTAGCTTATGCTTGAGGACAAGCATTGTTTAAATTTGGGGGTGTGATAACGGGCAAAAATGCACGTTATCATAGTGCTAAGTTCTTAAACAATGTTGGATTGTGTTGATAAAACATGTTAAATTGCATCCATCAAGCAACAATTTCATAATATTACGGTTGTGTGCGTTCATCGCATAGGAACAGTTGATTTTAGTGTTTTTATGCAGAATATGCATTGACGCAATGCAAGAATTGAGATCATGGGAAATCGTTGGTTGAGGTAGCATCACCGCAATTCTTTGCGGTGATCGTGTTCGCAAATATTTGCCCGAGAAGAATCGCCGCAACTTGATCAGCGCAACATAGTGGGCGCATCTGGGTGAAAGGCTAATTAATCACAATGGGAACTCAACTACATATAATCCACTTGGATGTCACCACAAACATGCTTGAGTCACACACAGATAACCAGGGATTTTATATTTATTGATTTGTAGTAAAATCTAAATGTGCAAAGTCAAGTAGTAAAGTAAATATCATTTATATTATACATCACAAGTGTTCGTACAAAGTTGTTTACAAACTACTAGACACGAGATTTTAGGGCACAAACTCCAACAATCTCCCACTTGTCCTAAAGCGAAGTGGGGAGTACAAGTAAACAGGCACAAAACAATAAACTAGGATATAAAAACCCAGTGCCACAAAATCTCCCACTTGCCTTAGTCCAACCGCGAGCAGTCCTGTAGACCCACGTTCTGATGGTGACTCTCAAACATTGTAGCCATGAGAGCCTTCGTAAATGAATCAGCAACGTTTTTCTCCAAGGCGATCTTCGTGACGATCACGTCACCTCATGCACTATCATGCAGATCGACTTTAACATGGCAACAGGTGAGAAAATCTCCTCATAGTCGACTTCCTCCACCTGGGTATAACCCTTTGCCACAAGTCGAGCCTTGAAGGTTTGTATCTTCCCATCAGCACCCCATTTACGCTTGTAGATCCATTTACAACCTATAGGTCTTACCCCATCAGGCTGATCTACAACATCCCATACAAAGTTGAAGTACATCGAATCCATCTCGAGATTTATGGCTTTGACCCATTCATCCCCATCAACATCCTTCATTGCCTTTTTATAGAACAACGGATCCTCAACGTCGCCATCTGTCACCATAGCTATGATTTCTGTGAAATCCAGATAGCGATCAGGCGGGTTTGTAACCCTCTTACTGCGTCGAGGTTCCCTCAACTCTTGAGGTGGAACCGACCTACCAAATGAATTATCATCAATAATTCTAGTTGATGAAGCAGGTTCTTCAACAACTCTTGTTGAGCTTCAGTAATTTCTTTGGAAAGCTCACTTAACACGACTTTACTTCGTGGACTGTGCTCCCTGATATGATCCTCCTCCCGGAAAGTAGCGTTCATGGAAACAAACACCTTGTTTTTGGACGGATCATAAAAGTAACCTCCTCGTGTACCTTTGGGGTAGCCTACAAAGAGGCACAACCTTGATCATGATTCCAACTTTTTGGTATTTTCCTTAAGCATATGTGTTGGGCAACCTCATATGCGAAAGTGACGTAAACTAGCTTTACACCCGTTCCATAACTCCAGAGGTGTTCTTGCAACACTCTTAAAAGAAACACAGTTGAAAATATATACCGCAGTCTCCACTATGAAACCCCAAAGTGAGTCTAGTAAGGAAGCGTAACTCATCATCAAATGAACCATGTCCAATAAGGTTCTGGAGAAACTCATTGGCGTTTAGATTGAGTTATGGCAGATTTAAACATCTCTATGTCATGGAGGGAACTTACGGCTAAAGGTCTTAGCACATACAAGTTATTTTTCAGTTTAGCTATACAAATTTCAACACCATCCATACGAATAAACGCTTTATTTAATTTAAAAGAACTAGTGTAATTGTATTGTAACATACACTTCACAGAAATAAGGTTCCTTTATAGTGTAGGAACTACAAAGACATATTTTAATATAAGAAACCTATTATGTAAAGTAAACTGGATGTCTTCTACTGCCACAGCTGAGACGACATGCCCGGTGCCTACTCGCATCGTCATCTCACCAGCCTCCAACTATCGCCAGGATCTAATCCTCTGAAAAGAAGAACTTACATGATTAGTGGTGCCCGAATATAATATCCAAGCAGAATCATCATTCTCCACTAAACAAGTTTCTAATATAAGCAAATCATATTTCCTTCTGTCTGCCTTGGCCTTAGCCTTGGTAGCCTTCTTTTCCTTCAGATAACGAGGACAATTCCTCTTCTAGTGTCCGTCCTGGTTACTGTGGAAACATTTTTCTTTTTCAACCGGTGGTGGACGTTTCTTCTAGGCGACAGGTGGCAGGTTAGCAGGTGCATTCCCTTTCCCTTTACCACCTTTCTTCTTCTTCCCCTTTCCAGAGTTACAAGTAGAAGGTGAAAACTATGTTCCTGGGGTCGAACCTCGATAGAACCTTTTTTAGGACGAGACAACATTTGCCTCACCTCCCTTTTTCTCCTTACTTTTCAGCAAGGATTGGTAAGTCTGAAACTCGTTGAAGAGAGTGGTAAGGGAGTATTCCACTTTGTTAAGAATCGTATTGCTGACAAAGTAAAAGAAACTCTCTGGCAATGAATGCAGAATAATGCTAACCTGACTACCCTCATCGATTTTAAACCCATTCATCTCCGCCACGTTAAAGTGGACCATCATATTCACACATGCTTCAGAACAGAGGTTGCCTTCCCCATTTTGGAGTTGAAGATGTGTTTCAGAGCCTCATGCTTGAGCTGTCCAGACGGTTGTTCGAACATTCCTGCAGGATTCCATGATCTCACGAGCTGAGACCATGGACTCGTATTTCTTGGCCAACACGTCACTAAGACTGGCCAGAACATAGGCTCAGGCCTTCTCATTTGCCCTGTCCAACGCTCGTACATCGTCTGAACATTTCGAATAGCGCCCTGAGGTGGAATAGAAGGACATTCCCCCATAAGGACAAAATTCAGATCCTCGATGATGAGTATCGTCGTGAGCATATGTTTCCAACTTGAATAGTTTTGGCCATTCAGTTTTTCCGCAGTAAGCAAATTGATAGTGGTTAATGCCATTAAAAACCGTTGCTAAAAAAAACGAATAACCTTTTATAAGAATTTGCAAAAACCACATTTTAATTAATCAATTAATTTTTTAGCAAAATAGATTCCAAATACCCTAAGTGAAAAGACTTTTATTTTGCAATGATGCCCCAGTGAGGTAGGAAAAACGTCACCGATGGGGTGATCGGATGACCCTTCACTGGAATGAGACATTCTCAACCATTAGGCAAAAGCAACTCTTGGAACTAAACCTAATAGCCACCATTTGTTCGGTCCATAATAGTTAACCCTTAACAATCCTGTGTAACTGTAACCCCTCATTTTCGGCCCCAGAGTCCCGCCCTAATGCGCTCACCGTAGGGAAAAGACAGATTAGGACAAGATTCTAAGTAACCTTATCCTCTTACAAGAGATCAAATAAAGAAACGCGTAAAACAGTCATCCTATAAAGGGGCACACCCAGGGTGCCACGAGACGATGCGCAGAACCTTTATTCAATCTAACGAGGGAGACCGAGGGATATGTTGTCGCACTTCCCGCTCCCACTTACTATGAACACACTCTCCATCCAACTTGATATTAACCTGCCCAAACACCATCCGTTGGGGGGACACGCAAAAGGTGCCTCGAGGCCGAAGGTAGATCTCACGGTGTGGACTATAAGGGAGAAATGCGAGAGTGAAAATGAGGCATCAATTCCCCTAAAAACCTCCCACTGAATGTTCTACCTAGGGTTTATTAATCTAGACAATCCGGCTACTGATTATGATCTAAGTCATTAATAAAGTTTGTTCAAAAACAACTTTTGTCTTTCAAATTAAAAAAAAAAAAAAAAAAATCCAAGTAGTCACATTAAACTCTTTAATGGACTGGCCTTAGTTTGCATGCATCAAATCTATCTAAATTACCTTTTCAGGTAGGGGTGTTCCGTTGCCGTCATCTTAAATACCTCAGCCTAGACAGAACCCGCCTTCGACAAAAGGTCTACTATAGATAGACTTGCTACATATTGATCTTTTACGAATTATTTTAGTTCTAATTTCATTTTATAACCATTTATAAAATAAACAACTTAAACAATCATCCCACATAATGAAGTATTCATAACGCTTATAAATATAACGTTAAAAAATAAATAAATAAAGCATACATAAATATAATCCTTATATTATATGATGCATGAGCATGCATTTATGTAACTTAAAACATGCTTCTCTAAATTATAACACTTATAATAAAGAGAATATGCATGACCTAAAGTGGGATTTATCTATATGTGCATACCATATGACATACTAAAAAATATACATCGCATGTAATAAATAAAGGATTAATGGACAAGGATGAGCCTTTACAAAACTGGAATGAAATAACCCTATCTATTATATTTTTCATCGAGCACACAAGTTCACAGGCGAACCGAGTCTTGAGCCACCAGGAGGACTCCATCGTGTAGTAAATGTCGTAGGTAGACGATCGTCCAGCACAAACTAGACGATAAAAGCAAAATTAAACGATCGCATAAACGACAATGAGGCAACAAAGCCTGATCGTCTATGCGATCGCTCAACGCGGTGACAGGTAAACGATTTACCTTGTGTTACTAAGCGATCGTTTACTCAGTTACTAAGCGATGAAGCTTGCTAACTAAAACGATCATCTATGCGATTACTTAATTGCGTGTCAGGTAAACGATTTACCTTGCGTTACTAAGTTTATTAATTAGTTTAATTGGGTTAATTTTAAAAAAAAAAAAAGTTTAATTAAACCCTATTCACCCCTCTAGGGTTGCTATATCGATCCAACAATTGGTATCAGAGTAGGTTGCTCTTCTTGAAATATTTATTTCTTGATAAACTTAATTGTTTTTTAGCTATGGCAACTTTAGGTTTTATCCCTTTTACCGATAGTCAATCTATTACAAAG
>NC_052360.1:23430959-23581664 GCF_009727055.1 Benincasa hispida
CTCTCTAAGTTCCCAATTTTTTTCTTTTCATCTTATTCTTGAGAGAGTGATATTGTATTGTGAGGATAAATTTGTTGAGTGCTTAAACTTGTAAATTCACTCTAGTGAGAGTTGTATTGTGTTCTTCAAAAATTCCAACATTTGTAACGATTTGATCCTAAACTGTGGAAAGGATCGGGTTTGCTCTTGAACTCGTAAAAGGAGCGGTGGTGTAACGGTTGGGCTCTAATCTGTGGAAAGATTCGAAAAGATTTTATTCAAATTCCCAAGAAGCGCTTGGGGAGTGGAGTAGGTCAAGTTTGACCGAACCACTATAAAAATTACGGTGTCTTCTTCTCTAATTCTTTCCTTTTTATTTTTGT
Source organism: Benincasa hispida (assembly GCF_009727055.1). Taxonomy (NCBI): domain Eukaryota; kingdom Viridiplantae; phylum Streptophyta; class Magnoliopsida; order Cucurbitales; family Cucurbitaceae; genus Benincasa; species Benincasa hispida. Next base: position 23,431,322 of record NC_052360.1, read on the forward strand.
AATTAATTTAAGCAATTTATTGTATGTTTTAGTTTGTTCTTATTTATTTGCTAAAATTTGATAGAATTAAATTATCACATTTTTGTCATCTTATTTGTTGCATAAATTGAATTTTTCTTATTATTTATAAAAAAAAGTGTATTAATTAGTTTGATTGGGTTAATTTAGAAAAAAAAGTTTAATTAAACCCTATTCACCCCCTTCCCTTCCCCTAGGGTTGCCATATTGATCCAACACGATCTTCACGAACGATTCAAAACTAAAACAAACTTTGAATATAGACTCGATAACGATTATTAATGCCCAAAAACGTAGGGCCCTTTACAAACAACCGCAAATGTAAAAGAATTAAAACAAATCGAGGCTAACATCCACGAAAACATCCATAAATCTGCACATCCACAGCAATTTAACGATTAAACAGTTAGAAATGTACCTACCAAGAACGTATTTGCAATTCTTTTGCAGCAATGAATTGGAATATCAAAAAATCGAGTGCTCTGATACCAAATGAAGGAACTCTTATTTAAGAGTACCTACGAGCGAAAGCGGATCTTTCCAATTCATTGTGACAGAATTATCGCATATACATTCAAACATATTTTCATAATGCTAAAGGGATCAAGAAATCATACCAGATGAAGATTTCTTCTTCACAGCAAGTCTGAAGCCCAACCGTCTACCTGGAATAGTCACCTCTCGGACAGAAGGAAACGAAGAAGACAACACACTCAGAGCCCTCAGTATTCTTGGAGTGAGAATCCAAAGTGTGGGCTTTGTTCGGATTTGGTAGAGGAAAGGAGGAAGAGAGACCGTACACAACGATCAAGCAAGTGGGAGATGCGATCGTCTATCGCATGGACAATATGTTTAATCGTTTAAGTGAAGTATATGATCGTGTAGTAAAAGTAAGCGATTGTCTAAACGATCGTGTAGGAAAAGGTAAACGATCGTGTAGGAAAAAGGGTTAGCGATCGTCCAAAACAATCATGTAGGAAAAAAACTAGGTGATCGTCTATACGATCGTTTAGTAAATATCGGGAGCTAAATGATTGCTAAGGAAAAAGGTAAACGATCGTCTAGGTAATAGCGTGCGACGGTGTAATCGGTATGCGATCGCTTAGCAATATCGTATATGTAAGCGATCGTGCAGTCTCTATCGTATAGGCACTGATTTTCTAAACAATGACACTATCTTTTGTACAATACCTACGCACATGGAGATCAACACATCGTTTACTATTTATAATGCACTCATACGTTATTTAGAACGAAGAGGCGCCATCCCATTTCCTTTATAACCGTCCAATGAATGTGATCTTATCACATTCATAACTTATAAATTAATATCATATATTAATTATATTATTTTTACTCTACTAGATATAAATTATATTTATATTTAATTTCCTCCAAATTAATGTATCTCATACATAAAGTTAACTATATCATATATAATCGAACTCCCTCTTGTCAATTTGAGCATTTCAAATTGACCCAAAAACTGACACTCAACTTGTATCCAAGCTACCAAGGGGACCTTACGGACCTATGGCTCGAAGCTCCAACGGTACGTAAATAGCCGACTAAACTCTTTAGTTATGATATCCACCATCCGTTAACTGCCAGGCATTCCACTAAATATCGACAGTTGAACTCTTCTTGCCATAGATATATTTCTATGTCCATTGGATATAACTAATCATCAGTACGATGACCCTTCACAGATGCTCATAATTACAGCAGGCCAATTTACCGTTTTGCCTCTGTAATTACATCTTCCTCCTTAAGGACCATTGATCCCTCTAATGAACAATACAACATAGTCTTACTATGTGTGAACACCTCTCGGGCTATGAGAAGGTACGTGGCACCACATCGTTCAAGCCCTAGAATCAGCCCTTAAGGGAGCTATCTATCTACTTACCTCTGTCTCGGGGAACAAGTAAATTTCATCTTGTGTGGCTGAGTTCTCAGCTCCCAAATCAGACGAATCCCCAAAATAGTAGGTGTGAGTCAGCGTTCTAGCCACTCGCACCCATGCAAATCAAAGGACCGCCCTCAATGGCAAGAGTTCCCAACTCACTCAAGATTGAGGTCATGTTACCTATGGTCATCCTAGTGAAGTGAAGTCTCAGTTATGAACTGTGTTATATAACGAGACGTTAACACTTTGTGGTCAAGTCTTATACAAACTCTTTGTATAGGACGCCCCCACTCGCATGTCCCCTACACGAATGATCAGGATCAGACCATCTGTGACAAGTCACAACACTTGTGACCATTCCACAAAGTGGGCCGCATCCGTAGCATTACCAGGATAAGGTTTCCCTCCTATATTCATATACTACAGACCATTTTGGTTATCACTCAAGACATGATCCACTTATATGTCACCACATACATGCTTGAGTCACATACAAATAACCAGGGATTTTATGTTTATTGGTTTGTGGTAAAATCTAAATGTACAAAGCCAAGTAGTGAAGTAAATATCATTTATATTATACATCACAAGTGTTCGTACAAAGTTGTTTACAAACTACTGGACACGAGACTTTAAGGCACAAACCCCAACAGAGGTGTCCTATGCAAAGAGTTTGTATAAGACCTAGACCACGAGATGACTAGACTCTGTATATAACACCGTTGATACTAGAGACTTGCATCTCATCTAAACGACCATAGGTGACCCGACCTCAATCCTGAGTGTTTTGGGAACTCTTGCCTTTGAGGGCGGTCCTTTGATTAGTATGGGTGAGAGTGGCTAGATTGCCAACTCAACATGCCTACCTTTTTGAGGACTTGTCTGATCAAGAAGCTGGGAACTCAATCCACAAAATGGAATTCACTCCTTTCCCGAAGTAGGGTAAGTAGAGAGATTGCTCTCTTAAGAGTTGATTCCGGGACTTGACTATAGCGGCCACAACTTCTCTTTGGAAGAGGAGAATCAGTCATAGTAGGACTACGACTTATTTTCATTAGAGGAATCAGTGGTACTTAAGGAAATAGATGTAACTACAGGAGCATAATGGTTATTGGCCCAGCTGTACTTACGAGCAATCTGTGAAGGGTTGTTGCACTGTTGATTGGTTAAGATGGACACATAATATATTTGTGGTAAAGAGAGTTCAGTTGACAGTCTTTAGTGGAGTGCCTGGCAGTTAACGGATGGTGGATCCTGTGACTAAAGAGTTTAGTCAGTTACTCACGTACCGTTGGAGATTCGAGCTACAGGTCCATGAGGTCCCTTTGGTAGTTCAATGGATTCAGTTGAGGATCAGTTCTTGGTGTTGATTTGAACTGTTCAAATTGACAAGAGGTATTTTGATTATATATGATATAATTGGTTTGATGTATGAGATACATCTAGTAGAGGATTGATGTAAATGAAATTTACATTAAGTACCATGGAATAGAAAAAGAACTATGGTTTATATGTATCATGAGATGAAATATTAAAACTATAGGATATAAATATAGTATGATAAGTTGGTTATCATTTATATTTATTATAATATTGATTATTGGATAATTAATACTTTTTCTTTAATAACCAAGTGAGTGGGTGGTTATTGGATTCATGGAAACCGTGAGCTTAAAAGGAATGTGGTTTTCCTATTTTGAACAGGAGAGTTTTACAAATGATTGAAAAAGTTTTTAAGATTTTTCTCTCGGCACAAAAGAAACTCACGGAGTCGTCAAGTAAATACGAATTTACTAAATGACGACTGGACGTGCTAAATGATCGTGCAGTGGCGAGCTAAACGATCGTGTAGTATTTACTAAACGATCGCTTGCCCAAAGTAAACGATCATGTAGAGTCTGTAGGCATAGATCAAGATAAACGATGAGCTAAATGATCACATAGCTTTTTCTAGATGATCACTTAGCTTTATCTAAATGATTGGGTATCGACCTATATGATAGGTCTCCGCCATCTCCCACTTGCCCAGTCGTGTACGCGATCGGTGTTTCCTCCTCCGTCTGCCTCATACTAAGTCCGAACAGAGCCCACCCTCTGGATTCTCACATCGAGAATACCAAGGTAGCCTTGTTGGTGGTGTCAGCTCAACTCAACACCGTCGAAGTTTTTTGGAGGCCATTCGTGGTGCTGTGGAGACCGTTCGTGTTGCGGAGGAGTTCATGACCGAGGCGATCATTGAGGTCGAGTGCGAAGAGTTCATGCTCTGTTGCGATCGTGTAGATCGAGCATTCGAAGTTGTTGTTGTTCGAGCGGTCGTGCGCAAAGGAGCATGGAGACGTATATGTAACTATTCATACAATTTTTCCCTTTATGCATCTGAGTTTTCATATTGTAATTTATGCATTTTAATTGTATAACCACTTGTTTGAAGACGACTGTAAATGTATTTCATTTATGATTGTGATTTGGAATAATATTGTTCCGCTGCTCATGGAAATCTCGCTTCTGACTTCCTTCATAAGATTAGGTCACATTAATCTCAATATGATCGAGAGATTGGTTAAGAACGTACTTCTAAGTGAGTTAAAAGAAGATTCTTTACCAGTACATGAGTCATGCTTTGAAGAAAAAATGACTAAGAGACCTTTTACTGGAAAAGGTCACAAAGCAAAAAAAAAAAAAAACTTTAGAACTTGTAAATAGGACATCTATGGTCTTATGAATGATAAAGAAAGATGAGGGTTTGAACATTTCATCATCTTTACAGATGATTACCAAGGTATGGGTATGTTTACCTAATGTAACATAAGTCTGAAGCCCTTGAAAAGTTCAAGAAATACAAGGCTGAAGCTGAAAATGCATTGAGTAAAATAATAAGCACTTCGAACTACTCAAGGTGGAGAGTATGTAAATTTAAAATTCCAAGACTATTTGATAGAACGTGGAATTGTGCCCAACTCTCAGCAATTAGTATACCTCTGTAAAATGGTGTATAAGAAACGTGAAATCGAACCTTGTTGGATATGGCTCAATCTATGGTGAGTTTCGCTCATTTGCCTGATTTGTTCTGGGGTTATGTAATACAGACTACAACCAATATTTTGAACTGTGTTCCATCCAAAGTATTTCTGAATACAGACTACAGTCTAGTAGTTTACACCATTTCAGGATCTGGAGTTGCCCAACATATGTGCTTGAGGCTAATCCTAAGAAATTGGGACCTCATTCAAAATTGTGCCTATTTGTAGGCTACTCCAAGGGAATGAGAGGTGGTTACTTCTATGATCCTAAAGATAATAAATTTTTTATATCAATAAACGCTACATTTTTTTAAGAGGACCACATCAAGGAGCATAAATTGTGCAGTAAGATAGTATTAAATGAGCTTTCCAATGAAACTACTAAACCTTCAACAAAAGTTGTTGAAAAGTCAAGTACATCAACAAGAGTTATTGATGTCAGTTCATCAATCGTTGAGGGATCCTCGACGTAGTAGAATGGTTGCGAACCCACCTATTCATCATATGGGTTTAACAGAAACCCTGATGGTCATATCTAATGGCAACATTGAGGATCCATTGTCCTGTAAACAGGCAATGGAGGATGTAGACAGAGATGAATGGATCAAAGCTATAGATCTCGAAATGGAGTCTATGTACTTCAATTCAGTCTGGGATCTAGTAGATCAATCTAGGGTAAAACCTATAGGTTGCAAATGGATCTACAAAAGGAAAAGAGGTGCATATGGTAAGGTGCAAACCTTTAAGGCTGGACTAATGGCAAAGTGTTATGCCCAGGTTAAGGAAGTTGACTATGAGGAGACTTTCTCACCTGTTTCCATGTTAAAATCTATCCGGATACTCCTGTTCATTGTCGCATATTATGACTATGAGATTTGACAAATGGATGTCAAGACTGCCTTCAAAATAGCAATCTTAAGAAGACCATCTTTATGCAACAGCCAGAGGGATTTATAACCCAAGGATATGAGATTAGAAGCTCATATCTTACAGATTATAAGCTCCAATGATGTGAGATTAATCAATTAAACTCTTTAATTAATTTATCAACATTCATTAACTGCATATCACTTCATTAAAAACCTGCAGTTACACTCTTCGCACTATAGATATATTTTTGTGTCCACGGATATAACCAATCAAAAATAAGTCAACCCTTCACGAATTGCCCGTAAATAAAACTAGGTCAAATTATCGTTTTACTCCCTATAGTTACATCTAACTCCTTAAATACTACTGAATGAACAATTAGTTATAGTCCAACTGTAAACAAAACCCCTCTCGGGCCAGTGAGAAAGTGAGATGTTTCATTGTTCAAGATCCGAAAACAGTCCTTAAAAGAGCAATTCATTTACTTACCCCAAAAAAGGGAGGGAGTGAATTTCATCTTGTATAGTTATATTTCCAGCTCTCTACTCGGACAAATCTCCAAAATGATAGGCATATTGAGTCAACGAAACTGGTCACTCTCACCCATACAGATCAAATGATTGCTCTCTCGAACAGGAGTTCATAACCCACTCAGGATTAAGGTCAAGTCACCTATGGTCATCCTATTGAAATGTTAATCTCTCCAAGAAACAGTGTTATAAAGAAAGACTAATCATTTCGCTGTCTGGTATTATATAAACTCTTTGTATAAGATACCCTCACTTACATGTCTCAACATGAATGATTAGGATCACATCGTTTGTAATATTTTTCAACTACTGTAACAATTACAAAATGGGTCGTATTCGTAGTGTCACCAGGATAACGTACCTAACCTTATCTATAGACTATAGACCATTTAGGTTATTACTTAAACATAATTCACCTGTATGTCAACCACATACATATTTAAGTTGCAAACAATAACCTCGAATCTTAGTATTGGATTGAGTTACACAATTCTAAATGTCAAATAAAATAACTCCTTATTTTATTAAATAAATGGATTTAGTTTATACATTATAAATTACGAAATTTAGGACACAATCCACAACACATACTAATATACTTATACTTAGGGGGAGCCTAACTTCTATTTGTTTTTGTAATTGCTAATACGTTGTGTGTGACATCTTTATATTATGTGGTAGATAATATTAATTTCACTTCTTATATCTTTCCTAAAATATTTTAATTATTTTTGTATGTTTGTGATGAAAGTAGGATAAAAAGATGTACCTAAGTATTGCTCTTAATTTAATACATCGCAAATTTTCTACAAATTTTTATACGTCGAAATCGTTGCATTATTGCTTCATTATTTATTTTTATAGAATCTAAAATTTCTCCCCAAAATAGCTTCCTTTTGGTATGCGGAAACTCATATTTTATAGACATCATCCTAAAGTTGATATTCATTATTTTCTTTGCATTACCCAATTCTTACAAAATAAATAGTTATATACATGAAAACAGCCAAATAAAATAATAATAGTAATAATAATTAAGGTTTAAAAATAGTCCAGATTTGTGATCCATATTACTCAATAGTGAACCTAAATGATCAAAGCACAAGTAGCTTTTTACATCAAAATATCCCTTATGTTTCTCCATGTTTGAATTGAATAGCATAAAATGTCATAAACAAGACAACACACCAACAACATTTGTAGTAGAAAATAATTAATCATTCATTTCCAGAGTAAAACATCACTAACCATCAATTTGGAGTGTAGACTATTTTAGTTTGGATTATAATAGTTTGTGTTTGGTGCATAAACTATTTTTGTTTGAATAGGAAATAGTAAACATCGTAGCAAAACAGAAAATAGAATATGAGTTACAAATACTGAATATTGTAGCAAAAAGAGTTTTAAAATAATATTCACTATACTTAATCGTAGGTTATAAATAGTTGTGCATATTACTAATATATTTAATGCTGAAAACATAGGGAATATAATAACCCACTTCACAAACTTCTAATTGGTGCCCCAAATGACCTCTAAAAATTTTTCAAAACAAGAAAAAAATAAAGCTTAATCGTAAACAATATGTTATTGAAATACTTTTTTTGTTTTGTTATCTACTAAAATAGGATAGTTTACTTTTAATTTATTTTGTTTATGGATTTGACTATGGTTACTTAGAAAGACAATTACCAGGCTGAAAAAATTATAAGAAAATCAAATACACTTTATAAAAATTAAAAACAAGAAATGTCATTAAATGAGTTTTCAATAATACAATTTTATAAAATTAGAACAACAGAAAATCGAACCCAAGAATATTGTTGGGGACATGTGATAGACGGCAAGAGGCTAAATAAAATCTAAAAATTTGAGGTCTGGTTTGGAGATTATTTTATTTATTTTTTTAAATTAAGATTATAAATACTCTTTTACCTCTAAATTTTTTAATCTTCATATACATTTAATTTTAACCAATATTTTCAAATTCAAACCAATTTTTTTATAAAAAAAATTATTTTTATTTTTTAAATTTGACTAAAAATTCAACTCTTGCACTAAGAAATATATAAATAAATAAATAAATANTGTAAAAAATTGAGAGAAAATATGTTTAATTTTAGAAAAATAAAAAAACAAAAAACGGAATTGGTACTAAAGAAAGTCGGAATTATTTATGTAAACAAAATAATAAAAACTCTCAAAAAAATTTTGAAATAATGTTTTTTTAATAAATAATGACAAAAATAGGGTTAGAGGGAAACAATTTCTAAGAATAGGTGTTTTGGGTAAGTATTGACAATATTAAAGTAGTGGAATCATCTACCGGGTACACGATTTCCATGTGGCATACTCGTGTACCCGGTACATGAGTACCATTTAATCCAGTCAGCTGACTGGTTTACCAGTCAAGCGAACTCGTGTACCCGGTACACGATTTGCTTATATTTTTTTTTCTTTTTTTTTTTAAGTTTGTTAACTATTGTTTTTTTAATTGTTAAACTTAATTCCTTCATTATTAAACTTAATGATATATTTAATCTACAATGAAAACATCTTGCACTCATATTAAAAAAAATACCATATATTAAAGAATATTTACAATTAGTTCTTTAATTTACAATTTGAAAATGATGCAATGTGGGATTTAAAAACGACCCCCCCTGGCCCTTTCTCCTCATGGGGTTGTCTTTGTGTCCCTCTAAATTAGTTTCACTCCGTTGTCACTATTGTCTACGACGAATACGTCTTCAATCGATGTCAGCAACATTGAGTCGTCTTATTTGTTGAATAATACCTTCTACGTTGACCAATGTTTGCTGACACATTGAACCCAATTCTGGTAAGTTGTTCTACACTGAATATTGTTGAACATCGTCGATAAAATTATTTTGTACAATAAAAAAATATTAGAAAAAATTCATATCATACATATGGAAAATGTTTGATCTTAAATCTCTTACCATGCAGTAATAGTAAGCACCGTCAGGTGAGATAAATCGCCTCATGATTGAATTGTACCAGGGAAAGTAGTCGTCTGATACAGCTGGCCTATTTGTTAATTCTCCCTGTGCACAACGATCATGTTGTCCATGCCAGTAGGATAAATATTCCGCATGGATTCGACGCCATCTTGGTCGTGCTTTCCTCTTAAATCGATCTGGTGTAGTGCTGGGAGTGTATAGGACAACAAAGGTATCGATTGTCGCATACCGAACTGTTTCAGCACATGATCTGGATGATGTCACTCTACTATATGGAAGCATATAAGAGGGCTAACAGTTAACCAGATGTCTTCACCATCACGACAATAATCAGGTAAAGATGATCAAATCTATGTGTATGACGTCCAAATAATCTGACAAAAAAAATAATAAGTATACATATAAAATGTTTTAAATATTCATTTATATACATATGTACTACCTGATTGTGCGTCAGCATGTCGAATATTTTTCTGGATACGAGCAACATATTTGTTGACTGTTCAGAGGCAGCTAATACACCACTCCATCTAAAATTATAAAAAATACAATTAATTTATATTCTTACATAAAATGGTAAAGAAATAAATATATAAATAAAATAATATATGGCACTAAGTGGACGATGATCTGGGGCCTATAGTTGGACTTGTGGTGCTATAATTGGAAATCGATCATAAGCTCATACTTGTAATAGTATCAGTGGCCCCGCTATTTCCAACCCCGCTATTTCCAACACTTGTGCATTGGAATCCCGACAAAGTTCTCTGTACAACCATGCAAGACATGCACCACCCCACGAGTACGTACCAGCGTGCTCGAAATCAGACAATAATGGGAGGAACATGAGATGCACCAGAGTATTTGACTTGACGACAAATAAAAATCCTCCAATAAGCTGCAGGATGTATGTTCGTGCGTACCTACGTACGTTGATGTCATCGGCATCGGAAGGTAATTCGGGAAACTGGGACACCAACCAAAGGATACTCAATCTTGATCCCTTCCGATCCTCTGGTAGAATGCCTAAGAGCTCTTCACAAACGTTCTTCCAGTCATACTATAGTGAGCATGTCAGTGGTTGCCCGTCCACTTGTAACCCAAATTGTATGGCAACATCCTGCAGTGTAATCGTACATTCCCCACAGAAAATGTGTGGGTCTCTAGTCTCCAACGCTCAACTAGAGCAGTAATAAAGTGTCAATCAAGCTGGATGAAACCAATCTGTGCATCCCCAAGAAAACCTGCTTCATGAACATATGGAATAATGCGGTGATCAAATGGGATAGTATGTTGTGCAGTCGCCTCCCTTCTCCGACAACTCAACACTATAGTGGAAGAACTATCCCATACTGTCTGTGAACGATGCGTGTTTTATTGGTACAATTGTACAGGATTAGAAGGACCAGACTCCATTACCTAAAAAGTTCAAATTATATTACATAATAAAATCCATGACATAAAAGATACATAAAAATACAATTACATAAATTCATTATAAATACATAAAAAATACAAATACATGAAATATACAATTACATGAAAAATAAAAATACAAAAAGAATACAAATACATAAAATATACAATTACATGAAAAATATAAATACATAAAAAATACAAATATATAAAATATACAATTACATGAAAAATATAAATACATAAAGAATACAAATACATGAAATATACAAGTAAAAAAAAATACACCTAATGACCCGAAGACGACGAAGCACCCAGTGTACAGTGTGGACAAGTGCGTCTGTTATGTCCTTCTCTTTTACAAATTATACATCGCACTTTTTGGCTTGCTTCTCTCTAATTCATTTCATTATGAATGCGCGTACTTTTTGGCCAACCTTGTTCTCTTAGTAAGTCCGCATTTGGACGAACTTCTGTAAATGATAATTCTGGCTAATAATCTGGGTATTGAATTGGATGGAAGCGGCCTTCATAACAATGCTTGAAATTGGACAATTTGTAGCATTCATCAATAAGTGGTAGGTATGTCATATGCATGTAATTACAAACTGCAATTACATGAAAGCATGGAATCTTGAATGATTGCCACTTATTGCAAAAACATGTCCATTCTTTCAAGCTTAAAACTTGGGTGTGTTGTCCTTTGTAGGGAGAAATCATACTTATGCTAGTTTGTACTTCGAAAGTTTGACTTTCCCTGTCAATGGATGTCACCATATGTGTCAATGCTCGTTTTTCCCACCTCTTCAGTTTCTTTAGGGCATATTCTGTATATATGTCTCTACAATCGAGTGCTTCACTGATTTATTGTCTCCGACGTTCAAAATACAATATTGTGCGATAGAATGTTAGCCTAAACAAAGAAGTAATTGATAACATTCTAGCACCTTTGAAAATACCGTTCATGCATTCAGCTGCATTGTTGGTCATCCACCCATAGACGTACCCACCGTCATGTGACTGTGTCCATTTTTCCAAGTCAATATCTAAAAAAAATTCAAGACATTCAGGGTGCAATTGTTTTAATTCTTTCATGCATCGAATGAACTTACGCCTTTGGTGTTGATTTTCGATCTTAAACACCAAATTTTTTAGTTGCTTCGATTTGTATTATTGAAATTACTGGTAACATGGTGAAGACAATATTGGTGGTACGTTTTGGGTTCACTTCAACCAATTTCTTCATTATTAATTGCAGCAAGAATATCCTTATGTCTGTCAGAAATTAAGCAAATACCCTTTCTCTGGGTAACATATTCACGCAATGCCCATAAAAACCATAACCAATCGGACAAATTCTCAACTTCTACAATAGCAAAAGCAAGGAGAAATATGTCCATTTGCATCAATAGATAAGGATGTCAATAATTTTCCCTTATACTTTCCATATAGATGAGTTCCATCAATTTGGATTAATGGCCTACAATGGTTGAACCTTCTCTTGCAGGACCAAAAGACCAAAAAACTCGTCCAAAAATAGTCGTACCTGGTACATCAGACGGAAGGAAAAACCAATTTGTTCGTGTTCCTGGATTGTAATAAACAACAGCACTCAGCCAATACGGAAGCTCTGAATATGATTTCTCCCAATCGCCAAACACAACAATTAACGCTTTTCTCTTTGCTTGCCACACCCGTCTATAATTGATATTATAGCCATACAGCTCTAACCAAATTTTGAATTTCGATACTCATGAAATTTGAATCCAGCTGTGAATGATCCTGTGTCAATTTTGAAAACAAACATAAGTGTTCTCCTTGAAGTTTTGTAATTTCGAACATCCCATAAGTTTTGCATTGACATGCTCGTAGCCTCCAAGCACAACCGTCACTCCATGATTTACATTTAACATACCAAAGATCTTGATTCGATTCCACTACGACAATTTCGTAGTGTTCTGTCACATAATATTTTTTTTACAGTAAGTTGTAAATCTTCTTTGGTATTAAACAACATTTGTTTTTGTATTAAACTACAGTTATCTACTCCTACATTTCTTTCTTCCAAAGTAGACCCTAGTTCACACGTTGAATTTGTCATTTCCCAATCTATTTGGGTGAACATTTCCGATGGTACCAACTCAAGATCATGTTCACCACTACTGTCGTTTCCAAATAATTCATCAACTTCAACGTCAATGTCACTATCTCCATCATTTCCAGGAGAATTACTAAATCTTCCGGACGCATCGATATATTTATTATGTTTTTTTCAACTGTGACAAAAAAAAATATGTTAATATGTCAACCCAACAAACTCCAATTTCTAAATTTAACATAGATCTAAATATTATAGATTTAAATCAGACCAAATCTAAGATTTATAAATTATATATTTAAATCAGTCCAAACAAATAAATAAATATAAGATCTAAGATTTAAGATCTACAAACATATATATATAAGATCAGCCCAACAAATACATATAAGATTTCTAAGTTTAACATACATATATTTTTAAGTTTAATATACATATATTTCTAAGTTTAAATCAGCCCAAACAAATAAAAAAAATATAAGATCAGCCCAAAAACATAACGTACGCCCAAAAACATACATAAACTAGATCAGCCTAAAAACATAAAAATTAAAAAGATATAAGAATTTTATTGATCAGCCCAAAAACATACATAAACTAGAGAAAGAATTCCAAAAACATATATATATTTCTAAGTTTAAAATATATTGAAAAAAAAACTGGAGAAACAAATATACTACAGAAGCGAGCAAAAATCGACAGCCAAAAAGGTATGAAAATCAAGCAACACGACCGCTATAATGGAGGATTCGATGAGGATCAAATGGAGGACTGAAAATCGAGCAAAATCGAAATTTTGGAAGATTTCGATGAGGAAAATTGAAGATTCAGTGAAATGGATGCCTCAGTGAGGAAAATCAACGAGATTTTGGAAAGTAGAAAGCAAAATAGAAGAAGAAATCGAAAGCAAAAATCGGTGAGAGGAAGAAATCGTTCATGCAAAAACAATGCAAACAGTTTCGGTGAGGAAGAGGAAGGGGCGGTTTCGATTAGGAAGAAGAAGGGGCAAACGTTTCGGTGAGGAAGAAGAAGGGGCGGGCGGAGATTTTAATGCGAGGAAGTCATGTACCAGGTACACGATTTTCTCAGTCAAACCTGCCACGCCAGACTGGGCGTACCAGGTGGCCAGGTACTCATGTACCCAATACATGATTTAGGGCTTATCGTATACTCGGTACACGATTAAGGTGTAATCGTGTACCGGTTAAACACCTATTTTTTTGAAATACTTTCCCTCCAACCCTATTTTTGTCATTATTTATTTTTTTAAAAAAAATCAAAACTCTCCCATCAATAACCAATCGACAGCAAATGTATCTTCCAACAACAGAAAACGGTAAAAATAATTGATTGGATGAAAGGAAAATAAATTTCTACATCAAATAAGGAAGTGAGCCCACGGTCAGGGTGACATCTTTGGGCAAAGGAGAGATACGAGGGAGAAATAGAACGGTCAAAAGATGACAAAGGAAGGTCAAGGGTAGAGAGGTCAATCTACCACAAAAGTAAATAAAAAAAAATCTAGAAATTAACTTTATAACAAGAGGATATTTTCCCTAAACATATCTAAATTGATATTTTCCTTAGGATTGATAATTCAATTCTTTACTCTTTGCAATTTTTTCTTTTAAGAAAAAAATTATTTGTGATGTCGGAGATTGTGGAAATAATTTTTTTTCCTTTCCAAAAGATCAAAAATGTTGGGTTGTTTAGATTAAATGGTCAAAAATGAAAGATGCTGACGAAAAAATCTATAGTACTACATTCAAACTTAATTAATTAAATGTGAAGCTCATCAAGTAACCATAGAAAATTTATTGCTAAAATATTTAGGTGCAAATTAATTGTGTTAAAAATACATTTACTCAATAATTTGGGAGGAAAATACTTAGACATTAGACTTGTTGAGAAATGTAGAGTGTCTTAATAAATTAAGTTATGTTAAGGTTCATGTCAAAGACCATAATGTTTTGGAAAATAAATTGAATTATGGAAGTATTATATGTTCTCAAAGGTTGGTGTTTTGAATTCAAAGGAAAAGAAGGTAGAAAAACAAAAACTCTAGAAACAAAATAGTTAATCTAAAGAATTTTTTAGTAAATTAATTATAATTATCTTATGGAGATAGTTACTCGTACATATTATATTAATTGAGCTATGTATCTTTTTTATTTTTAGGTTATTAAACTTCAAACATAATGATGAATAATATTTTAAAATGATATATTATTATTTAATAATAGAACACTATTTTAAGCTAAATTAATTTATTTAATTAATTATTTTAGTACAACAATTACGAAATGAAGGTTGAACTTCCGACTTCTTGGGATGGAAGTCATGTCAATACCACTAAGTTAAATTTATTTTCACTAATTAAAACTAAACGATACAATTAGGTTGCTATACACTTTAATTAATATGACCATTTATAAATGATCAAGTTAGATGTAATTCCACTAATTTAAATAAACTTTGCACTATAATTAACTATGCTCCTTGAGGAAAAATGATCTTTTATGCAATGTTTGTCTCAACCTATTAACACAAACTACCCTTCAAGAGTTGAGTGCATGTATTTTGACACTTTAAGTATTGGTATGGAGATACTCTGTTGAATAACTATTTCAAAAGTTGATTAGAAAATAAAATATCTTTTAAGTAGCACTCATTGTTGGACATAAATTTCCATTAGCTCACCTACAATTTGTACCATGTAGGCAATCAAGTTGTATGTTTTGAGAATTTAAACCTATGATAATTATATTAGAGTTGACTACATAACAATAAAGTAGGTGAAAAAAATAACAAACATTACTAACCTTGCTTTTGTTTGACGTAGAAATGATTCATGAAAAAATTAAAGTTCTCTATTTTGTTTTATGATTAATCGCTAAGAAAGACGATGTTTAGTTAAGAAATTGGCTAAGGATTACTTTATCTAAATAAATCATTCTTCGTGATCAATCATGTTTGGTCATTGAGTATCACGAAAAGGATTAGCCACTGTTAAAAGTTTCCATTTGATTGTTGATTTAGATTTTTTCCCACTTCTTTTAGAAATAGTTTCTTCTCATCTTCTTGTTCATGATTAGAAGAATCATTTTGAGCTAGGTGTGTTGTTACAGGATTTTAAAAGGCAGATTTTGGATCCTTTGTTATTCAAATTTCAGTTTTCTTATCTTGAAAGTAACAAAGTGGTTCATTGTCGTGTTCAATTGGCTTTGGTTGATCGGTGTGATGAAGTCTGATTATAGTCTTATTCTTAAATCTCTATGGATATTTTTTTTATCTAACATTTCTAGTTTGTGTTGATTTGTTGTTCTATCTTGTTTCAAAAAAAAAATAATAATAATAATTATCGATGATTTCAAAATGAACTTATCTCAACTTACACGAAGTAAAAAGTTTATGGTTTAAAATCACCCTATTGCATAAAAAATTTTGACTTTTAAAACTAAACCTTTACTTTTTAAAAAGTAAATTTTAATCAATTACTATAGGATCAATCAATTGTTCCATGAAATTAGATTTTATGTTTTGAGCTTTTTAAAGTAGATATTTAAATGAAGTGAAAAAAAGAAAACATAGATATTTAAGGTTGTATTGGTAACACAAATTGCAAAAAGAAATGGAGGTTATTCACTGACACGTGTCCTATTCTCGTTACTTTCAAATTCAATCTCCCACGTTATAACCGACTTTCCCCCTTTCTGCTGCTCTCTCTCTCGTGCATGAGATTTTCTTCCCTACATCGCGGACCACGCTAAGCCCTTTCTACCTCTCGCCCAACCCCAACACGTGGGACTTTCCATTTTTTTATTTTTTTATTCTACAAATTGATTTATTACTAATAAATAATACTTTCACTACCAAAAATAGCCCGGCTCGGACATTAGGAAATATCCATAAAAGGAAAAAAGGCATTTAGTGAATGATTCCATCTCTTTTCCTTCTCTATAACTTTTTTTTCTAAGAGTATATTTTATAAAATAAATTCAAAAATTTTGATTCATACTCTAAATTTTGATATATTTGATACTCTTCATATATTTGATACACTATTGAAATATATTTGATACACTATTTGTATACGTTTGATACATTTGATTTACTGTTGATACACATTTGATATACTATTGATAGGCATTTGATATAGATACACGGTTGAAAATGACAGGTTATTTAAGTATTTTTTTAAAAAATCATAAATATGATCTTTTTGAAAACCACTTTTTCTTTAATTATTCCAAACACATCCAAATTGTCAAACTAAGTATACTAAACTAAGTGTTAGTGAGATTTATGTTAAATCTCCCGGCCTATTGTATATTTGTACTTAAAAATGAAAGAAACAACAACATTAAAAAAGGAAAAAAAAATACAAAAAATGATTAAAAAAATGTAGCAAATACAAAAACTAAAGTGGGTAATAACTCCTATTGTTGCAAATAAAAATTACAAAAGGTATATAGATCAAAGGAAAAATATACAATGGATATACTTTAGACGTAGTATATTAGTCGAGTGATATACCAAAAAATCTAAGTTTGTTAAAAAGACAAAATTGTAATATGGAATAAACGAGAATTTAAATTTTAAAATTTTGACACATCTGCACTTTTTCATATGTTAAAAACATGCTCCTAATTATATATTTTGGATTTGCCACCTATTGAAAATTCTTTTTTCTTTTTTCTTTTTTCTTTTTTTTCTTTCTTTTTTTTTTTTTTTGAGTCAACAAATTTTTAAGGTAAATTTATTTCGTCTCTTATGACTAAAAAATGAAATTTTAATATCTGAATTTTGAGAAAAATATTGGAAAGAAATATAAGGAAAGGAGAAAGGAGAGCGAGAGGAGAGAGTATATGTGGAGAGAACTCAAAAAAATGAAAAGGAAGTCAATATATTTTAAATTGGAAAACCAACGTGAGCATGATTTAAATGATATATGATATGTGTTAATGATTAAGATATATAGTTTGAATCTACTATCTCATTGTACTGGTAGTAAACGAGTAATTTTTTATATCTTATAAATAGTTATATGATTTGATAAAATCTCCATAAGTAGTATCAACACTATTAACTATTTGAAACTAACCTTAATAGAAACTTTAACAATAATTTATCCAACAATAACTATTTGATATGTTGATATTAGATCAACGAAAGCACGGTTGATCCAAATATAGATTAAATCTAACCATATGCTAAATCTACCGTCCATATGCCAATTTCACAGTTAAAACAATTATAGAACAATCACTAATGATTGGTTTTTTTTTTTTTTTTAAACCACAATCACTAATGATTGTTAGATTATTTTATCAATGATTTAAATAATTTTAGGGGAAAAGGCTATAATTTTATTCTTATAACGAAATGATGTGTTTGCCTTTTATGATCCATTTTAAATTACTAACGGTAAAACATGTGCAATGCACGTGGCTAAAGATCTTTAGAACATAATTTTATCGGTAAAATTTCAATAACGAATTAATATAAATTCTTTTAAATTTAAATAATAAATATTTAACATAAAAATTAAAAATAATATAATGGTTAATAGCCAAATATATACACACACACATATATATATTGTATTTTATGTTAATTCACAACAAATATAAAAATAAGTTGCATTTATTTGAGTATCATTGGAATACTTGGAATAATGGTGACATAAATTTTGAATAAATATACTTGTGATGGGAGTAATATAAACTGGAATTTACATGAAAAAAAAAATGGGATGAAATAACAATATAAATCATCAACTAACTCAGGAATAATATCTTTGATGAATATTGGTTTTGTTGGTATATTTGTGTAATTCAATGTTAGAGATATATATGACACTAATACTTTGTTTTGGATCTTTTAAATCTATCAAATTTGATCTTATTGCTCATTGTGATAGTTTTCATGGGAAGTTCTCCTAACAAAATGAATAAACATGTTAAATTCAAATACACAAAAAATGAGTAAACAATTTGGTTTAAACAAATAAATAAGATATCTAAGATTTTGATAGAGTTGAAACTATAGAAATCTAATCAAAAATCTAATTGAAACTAATAAAATAATAATAATATAAAATTTAAAGTACTAAGAACTCAACATTCAAATTTTAAAATAGCGCAAATATGTAAATCTTTGTTATGATTGGAAAAGGAACACACTATATATTTTCCTACAAATTGAAATTTTAAAAATGTTGTCCGTCTTTGATTGAATTCTCGTTGTATTTTTGTTTTTGTAACTATTCACCTCCTTAAAAAAAGGAATTTAAAAAAATGAAGAAGATGAAACTAAATTTTCCACCAATATAAGGGATCTTTTTAAATATAAAAAATATATACACTTAGTAAAAAGTTCCAAGTTCCAAAAGTACAAGCACTTTTGGAACTTTTTACTATAAAGTATAAATATTTTTTAGATTTTTCTATCTACAAGAATTTTCTAAATTAGTATTTAAATTTTAGAATAACCTAAGTATCTGCTAGTATTAGAAATAAATCTAATAATCAATAATACTATGCGTATCTGATTTCCCCCCTCAAATATAACGATTAGTAGATAATAATAAATCAAAATTTAAATATGAAGATAACAATCATACCTTTTTGTTCAATAAAATAAATTTACGAGTTATCTAGGATTCACTTTGGCATAATACATTTTTTTTTACGAATAACGAAAACTTCTATTATCATTCTATAATTTTTTTTTCTATCACAACATTCTTAAAATGGAGATAGGACTAAGGAAAACACGAAAACTTATATTTATTCTTTAAAAAATATTTAATTATTATGTAAAGGGTTATGTACTATTTCTAAGAGATGTGTCTATTTGAATTTTAGTTTTTATGCGATGGGATACATCAAGAGGATTTCATAACATATGAATATAAATAAAATTATTTTTAATTATAAAGGGGTGCGAATATAATTTATACTCCTCCATTCATATGATGCCTCTTCGTATGAGGCTAATATGTTGGAAAAAAATTTAAAATAAAAAACAACACGTAATTAATGGAAAGATATAATGTACATTTAATAAAATAAAAAAATAAAAAAAACAAAGAGTTGGAGAGAGAATTTCCCTATATAACCTCTTTTAATATATAAAAATTACATATTTACAAGTTTTAAACAACACTACTCATTAAAAAAACTTTAAAATCTTGTATTTGTCTTTAAAACTACAACAATTATTGTATAAAATTTAGACGTTAATTAATCTATCTTTATTATAAAAAGGAGTCGAACTCAATAGTAATTAAAATATAATCCACTTCTTTAAAGTCGAAGATTCGATCATTCATACTTCAGAATTATTAGACTAGTTTGTCGCCCATTTCCCTTCGAACTAGTTGTTTTCTTTCGCCTGATTTTTCCATTGATGGAGTGTTGATGCAAGAAGGCGAATAATAATAAAAAAAAAAAATCTATGTAAAAAAAGATTAAATTAGGTTTAAAAAATATCCTTCTATATATGTATGTATTTTTAAATGTTACTTAAAGAAAATTTTTGTAAGTAATTCATGAATTAAAACTTAATGGGTGACGTTTCGAGCACTAATTGGTTGTTTTGAATGAACCTAACTTAAAGTAATCGTAGAGGATAAGAACTCAAGTTTTATCTATAAATTCTGAAACCGCCCATGGAATAGCCGCATTTTATTTTTCTTCTCACTATCGTTCTATCGACACACTTCTGTTTTTCCATTTCTTCTTCTTCGTAAAAACCTCAACCTCTTTCCCTTCTATTGCTTCGTCTTCTTCTTTATCTATGGTGTCTAACAACCCGAATCCCTCGGAGGGGTTCTACTTAGATCCATCGGGAATGGCGTTGCCGGGGTTGGGACCGTTTGCCACAACCATGGCAGCGTCCGAAGATATGTCCAAGAAGATTCGTAAGCCTTACACAATTACCAAGTCTAGAGAGAGCTGGACGGAGCCCGAGCATGACAAGTTCCTTGAAGCCCTTCAGCTGTACGTTTTTCGTCTTTGTTTCATTCAATTCTAATTGGGTTCTCTCTTGTTTAGGGTTTTTTAATTTCGTCGTTGTTTCTCTTCGCTGGATTTCGGCTTGTGATTTTTATTCGCTAGTTGGAGCTTGGTGACTAATGAAATGTTGAGAATGTGGGGAATTGGAGGCTAATTTTGGGTTTTAGTGATTGAATTTGTGGTGGGGGGGTTGTGATTGAGTGGTAGGTGTGGGATATTAGGTATGGGTGGTTGATGGAAAAATTTTGGGAGCTGTGATTTCTATTGAAGCGGAAATGATGGGGGGTTTGAGTAGGGTTTTGATGGGGCGAAAAGGTTTGGGGCTTCATCTGGTTTTTGGAAATTGTTTGAAAAATTCTTTAATTAGATGTTTTTGGAATCCACCACTTGGTTTATGACTGTTCTTAATAAGCTTAACTGCTTCCGCTATACTTGGAAATAATATGTTCCCTGCTCCAACATGTAGGACTTATAATTGATCAACTGTGGATAGTTAATGGAGTTGTTATTAGGCACAAGAAAATGTGGAAAAGCAATAGATAATGGGTTTGAGGGTTGTTAATGGAGGAGAAGTTAATTTGTGACTTTAAATTCTCTACTTCAGATGTAAGGACTAAAATATTACGTATGGTTTGTCCATGTAAAAGTTGGAAAAAGAGAATCCGGGTGGGTGGGGAGCTTAATTGTGGTTACTACTTGCTGTTTTTAAGCTTTTCTAGACATGTGCCTTAATTACGATTCTCTATTATTTTTGTCAACATATATCCAGTTTTGATCGTGACTGGAAGAAAATTGAAGCTTTTGTTGGATCAAAAACTGTTATACAGGTAATTGATGCCAAATCCCTGTTATTTGCAACTTACTTTCTTTGGGAGTGTTGAGCGAACTCTTCTGAACTATAGTGGTGAATTCAAAGTTTTATATTAGAAAAACTGGACTTCTTGTTGACTCAATTAACAATTTTGTCAATCGGGAAAATTCCTTAAGAGAAACCTCATTTACTTTGGATAATCCGGCAAGTCCTTTTACTTCTTCGTCAACATTTGTTAACATCATATTCCATAATACACCTTGTATATTATTTAAAAAAACACTCACAGCCTGAAAACTAAGCATATAGACCATGGACAATCCAATTATAATCTTCTAAGCAATTAATTTTTAATAGGTTAACTTCTGGGTCCAATTTTTCCAATTACATCAATTTAAGAGTTTAATGTTTATAATTAAAATTTCATGGGTGCATAACAATCATGATGTTCAAGGAGGTGTGTGCAATTTTTTGTGTACATTTTAATCTATGAATGACAAACGAAGAGAATGATATCCCCCACAGATACGTAGTCATGCACAGAAGTACTTCTTAAAAGTTCAAAAAACTGGAGGTGGTGAGCATTTGCCTCCTCCACGACCTAAAAGGAAGGCTGCTCATCCATATCCTCAGAAGGCATCAAAAAATGGTTAGTTCCCCCCACCCGCCTACCTCCCTTCAATATGTTCAATATGCTAGGTATCACTATATTATATTGTTCTAACAGTGGCTCACAAATCTCATTTGTGCTTTTTGTCAGTTGCCATGCCTTCTCAAGTGCCAGGGTCATTGCAGTCAACGTCTCCTCCAGTTGAACCCGGATACACTATAAGGCCAGATTCATCTTCAATACTTACATGTCCAGCACCAGGTGGAGCTGTACCTTCCTGGACAGTGAACTCTGTCCAGCCGCTCAATTCAACTCAAGGTATCAATGGCTAAATATTAGATGCATTGAAATCATAATTTTTTCATAACTTCATACAGCATGAGTTAGTCACTCTGGATAAGGTGTATGTGATTAGATGCCTTAGAAACCTACCATGATGTTGTCTGTGTTACCTTGCATGAAAATTTTGGAAGGATAGCATATGAGGGTGTCTAGGTTCAGGCGGTATGAAGAAGTTCTTTGTGTCTCTAGTGTCTACCGTTATGGATTTATATTTAATGTTTATACATGTAACGTTTTTGTTTGGTTTATACGTGCATGCAGTGCCAACACCAGCAAATAATTGTTGCAGTAGTACTGAAAGCCCTTCAAAAGCACGCCCTCTTGTTGAAACAATTGATCAAGGAAGTAATAATCATTCTCTTAGAGGTGATTCACTCTCATTTATTTGCATGTACTTCAAATTATTCTTTGAACTATTCAATATAAAAACGTGGATGTATATCCTTTCCAGTTAAGTTATGGAGTTCGTCAATTAGTTTGAAGTTGTCAATTGCTACTCTTCATGGAAGAAGGATACTAATACATGAAATTTTGGAATCAGAAATCTGGAATGTATCAGCCAATTATTAACATATCCATGCATGTTTTTAGAAGCATGGTGTTAATGATGCATGGTCCGGAGAATAGATGTAATCCTTTGTATATACTCACACCCGAGTACTTTTTCTTAATTAAGATAATGTATCATTTGTGTTATATAGTAGATTTTCTTTGAATGATTTAAGATCTTGATCAGGGTTTGTCTTACAGAACAGTGTACAATTTCAATGCCCACAACAGAGAATTTTGTTGAAACAAATTCTGATCTTCGCCCATTTTCTTGAAAAACTGCGATTATTATGGGCATGTAATTGGCACTTGTAATATCATTAGTAGAAAAAAAAAAAGGAAACAACCCGACTTTTCCTCGGAACATGGAAGTTGGACAATAGTGAACTCTTGTATTATTGTTTTATATCACTATTTTATATATATTTGTGTTTTGGGGGGGGGGGGGGGGGGGTGGGGGGTGGAAGGCTAGTGGTATGAGTTACTTCGAAGTTTTTTTAAATGATTGAAGTGAATCTTCGATCCTTATTTCTTGTGTATTATTGTTTTCCTTGATACTTAAATGCCTTTTTTGTTGTGCAGTTTTGCCAGATTTCTCACAGGTTTACAGATTCATTGGCAGTGTCTTTGACCCGAACGTGTCAGGTCATCTGCAAAAGTTGAAGAGGATGGACCCAATTGATGTTGAAACTGTATGATTTACACTACCTTTCCTCTCTACTTTTTTTAACATTATTGCTTCGTAATATTTGTGGTGAATTTATTTTTCATTCCCTTTTTTGTAAGAAAACTTCAGCGCAGCTGTATTTTAAAAATATATTATATACAATATGCATGGTTTTGACCAAACGATATTAATCTCAACCATGTAGGTTCTGCTGTTGATGAGAAACTTATCCATCAATTTGATCAGTCCTGACTTTGAGGATCATGTGAGTACCAATTATTCTTTGTAGTTGTTTAACCTTTCTTTTTTGTGCTTGAGGGTCATATCTAGGCTGCAAGCTGTGGACATTCTAGTTGGGTTTCAACCGGACTAGAATGTTGGGCACTTGAATTAGGATGTTACCATTTCATCTTTCTTTCAATCAGATGCTGGGATACAGTTACAGAACACAAAGCATCTCTTTTACGGTTTTCCATTCAACAGCATAGAGTACTTCTTTTATAAGCAAGATTCTGGGACCATATGTCCTAGTAACTGTGTAGAGAAAGGAAAACCGTTGTCTCTCATACGGAGAGGAAGAATAATTTTTACCTGTTTCTGCTAAATCTTTCCATTATCAATGCCTTGTGCGCTTTGGTTTGCATTAACCCTAGAAATATTTAAACGAGAAGCAGTTTTGATAACATATTAAGGACTGTTTGGCAATGGAAAATCATTTTCCCATTAGAGTGAGATCACTTACTCCTTGGTTTGCGTTTTTCTTTCAAATATTTAAATTAGAAACACAAACAGTTCTTTTGTCAGACATAAAACTTGGGAGGCTGTTTGGTTGGGGACGGGTCTTGAAGACTGGATTTATGGGAAGTGTGTATGAGAAATGTGACTGGATGACCTCTGGATGTTAAAATTAATTGGGTGGTTGGGGACAGTTCCTGGTCATGTTTTGGGATTAGGCCACCCAAATTGAGAACCATTCTGAATAATTTGGTTTGATTCGACTTTTTTTTTTTTTTTCTTCAACTTTCTCCCCTTTTATTTAGTTAATAACTTCTGTCGGAGACGTTGGGATATCTAGTTACCTATTACTAGGAACCAGAACAGGACAACAAAATCATTCTCCCCCGTGGAAGATTCTTATTTTCATTCTCATCTAATGTAAAGCATGATGGTTAAGAAGTTTACTCCTAGATTGAAAACATTATTCTTTTGCCCGTTTATGTGGAGAATATCATTCTTATTCTCGTCCACTGGTCCTTGTGTACTCCACATCACCGTATTGTTTTACATTTACTTTGTCTTTAGACTTTATTATTAATATTGAATCCTCAGACATCATTGCTGAAATATCATTTTTGCTTCCGTTCTAAAACTGAGATACTTTGTCATTTTCATAAAATTCTGATTTCTCCATCTCAACCCTTTTATGATAAACTATAAAAAGGGACAACGATTGGCTTCTTCCTTATTAGTTCTCATCATTGTCAATGTCATTTTAGTGCAAGGTATTCATTAGTCTAAAACATGATGAAACATATTGGCATTTAGCGATATTAACCTTCTTACTTGCTTTTCCCTTTGCAGAAGAAGTTGCTTTCATCCTATGAGATTGATTCGGGGCTGATTCGGCATGGTGATATCGATAAGCCCATCTATATCGATGATCATAAACCCAATTTGGTATCCAACTAGTCGCCACGTGAGTAGATGATGAACAGCATACTGTTATTCATGGGTGGACCTTGAACAACACAACACAAAATGCTGACCCCGATGCTAAGAATAAGCAGGGTGACCCGAAAAAACAGAGAACATGCCGAGTATGTATGCAATATTGTTGGGTCGCTTGCATTATATATATAGATTTTTTAATGTGGTCTGTTATTTTGATGCATCTTATGTATATAACATAACCACCAAAACGTGTCCTGGCCTTTGTTTGTATAGATGGAGAGCCCTTGAAATAGTGCTGTATAGCCCTTATTAGGTAGGGAAGCCCTGTATTCAAGTTTTGGCAGTTTATTTGCGGTTTTGTAAAAACTAAGCAATGCTTTCTTTTTTCTTTGTTTTGTTTTTTTTTGTTTTTCTTTACCTGAGTTGAAGAAAATACCCAAAATGGTCATTGCCTATTTGACTGTACCAAGGTTATTAACCCAACTCATTTTTACATATGATGGGTAATGTTAGAAGTTCCTATCAATGTTTTTATGCAGCAATTGACATTTTTGCCAAAAATATATATGTTTTATATATGATTTAGTTTTTAATGATGTTTTATTAATTTGTCTTTCTTCATCGTCGCTAAATGTTAGAATTAGTTTACAAAATGATGGAATGTCACATATACACTATTGATTGGGTTGATTATTATTTGATGGAATGTTTATCGACTTATTGGTATGTCTTAAAATTATTCCTTTCATGAACTTTTGGAGTCTATTCAACGGACAAAAACAGTGGAAGTTGGTAGTTGTACGTATTCAGGGGTCGAAGTTTTGTGTTCAATCATAACTTGTTATGTGGTAGTTATGTGGTGAACTTCTGATGGTTGTATTCAAGTAAATAAGTAGAATTTTAGCAAGCCAACCTAACTGTATTAAGTGATACAAACCATCACACTTAACTGTTAGAATTACTTTCAATTAGAAAATTAATTTGGAAAAAGTTTTTATATCCTACATTTATAATAAGTTTAATAATATACGCTTATATGTTAAGAGGAATTTAATTATATTAAGATTAAATAAGACGTGTTCATTACTTGAAAAGAAAAGGAATAAAGTTCTACTAGTAATTACTTAATTTCTTCCTTGGTTATTTAATTTTTATTAAAGGTTTAAAAATCCATTTAAGTTATGAGAATTACAAAAATAGTTCTTAAAATTATGATTTTGTGTTTGGAATTTTAAATTATTGTACAAATACATTATTATCTTATTTAGAGAAAATAGACATAATTTAGAAAAATAAAAAATAAAAAATTTATGTGGAACGAGATCAGAATTCTTTCTTTTCATAGTCTGACCAAAATAAGATGACTTTCGAAGTTCTAAACATATTTGGCACATGAGACTACAAAGAATGCTTTGCCAAATTCAGATGAGTAAATGCCATCTCCAACCATTTAAAGGAAATGGTCGAAGGGAGGGGAAAGGAAACACTCTTGAAGATTAAAATCGAATTTCTTTTTCATAAGAAACGGAGAAGGCCGAAGATGGCCTGCGGGACACCTTTTTTTCTATCGCAGTGGCATGATCGTCGAGCCCTCTCCTCCGGCCCCGGCCTTGGCCTATTAGCTACTGTAGTTTCGGACTTTATTTGTTCTTTCTCATAATATGGTACATAATTATTGATTGATTGTAATTATCTATTTTTTAAGATTAAATTACTCATTTAATTTCTCAACTTCTAATTTTATTTTTGGATTTTTAAACTTTTAAAATTATAAATTTAGTTCTCAACTTTTGAAATGCTTCATCACATTAGAATTTATTAGGTATAATAAAATTATTTGATTCATTTTTTTCCCTACAATATATATTTTGAAATATGTAGTTCCTATTTTCAATCAATTTTTGTACTTGTTGAAAAGAAGATGGAGAATAGAATATCTTTTTAAAATTACTGAATAGAAAAGGTTCATGTTATTTTTGGTTGGACAAATTAAAGACCAAGTTACAATTTATTCCACTGAAGAGAACAAAAATTCGAAGGCTTCACTTAAGAGGCAGGATTTTGAACGAAGCAAGTCTTCAATTGAACCTTTTCAATCGGCAGCTCATCCTCAGGAAAGTAACATCCACCGCTTTTCGCTGCCTTCGCCAGCGGAGCACACGGCGGCGGCATCACATCGCTACTGAATCCCTCAACGTCCGTACAGTTCCATTGCAACTTCTTAGGCTTCGCCGTCAGCCCAATCTTCACATTCGATATACAAATATCGGTAAACGGATCTCCCGATATCCCTTCCAATCTCGCCGAGTAAGTAACGTTCTCCGCCACCACGTCTCTGTAATTAATGTTCGTAATTTCAGGCACCGCCGTCGGATCGAACTTGTCATCCGGATGCGATTTGTAGTTTCCAGTCATCCAGAAAACATATTTCATCGTTGATAGATACATTCCTCTGACGAAAATATCCTTCACGAAACCGCCTCGTCCGCGTGCGGTTTTGATTCTCACGGCGGACTGCGTGTTGATTCCGGTGACGTTTTCGATCCTAACGTTGCGGATGCCGCCGGACATCTCGCTGCCGAGGGCGATGCCAGCGGAATCCGGGGAGATGCAGGTGAGGCGACGAATGACGAGATCTTCAGTCGGCATTCCGAATTTGATACCGTATTGGTCCCATCCGCTCTTGACGGCGATACAATCATCGCCAGAGACGATGAAACAGTCTTCAATTCGAGTATTGGAGCAGGAATCTGTGAAATTGAATGAAGAATTAGAGAGAGGGAATGAAGACGAAGAAAAGCCCTAATGTTTTGAAGGTTATGAAGAAAGAAACCTGGATCGATTCCGTCGGTGTTGGGAGAGTCGATCGGAGCAAGAATGGTGAGCCCTCGGATAATTACATTTCTGCATTTTTCACCAAAACTTAAATTTAGGAAAACAAAAACACTTGTAGCGTCATTTTTAAAATTTTTAATTTTATTTTTAGTATATTAGAAAAAAAGGAAAGAAAGGATTAAAATTTAGTGTATGGGGGAGTTGAGATCAAGTGCGGATGAGGATAGGGAAATACACAAACCTGCTGTAGATCGGATGGACAAACCACGAGGGAGAGTTGACCAAAGTGAGATCAGAGATTTGGATTTGGTCAGAGTACATCATCTCAATCAGGTACGGTCGTGTTACGTTAAGCTCGTCCTTGTGGAACTTGTCCCACCAATAAGATCCTTGCCCATCTATCGTACCGTTGTTACCTACACCACGTCTCACCTAACTTTTACGATTTTTTTAAAAAATTTATTACATTTTTAAATTATAGGAAAAAACAGAGAAGTAATCACCTGTGATGACAACATCGGTGAGATTGGTTCCAAAAATGAGGCTGCTGTATCTTCCACCAGGAGCATCTCTTCCCCTCCCATAAGATGGGAGAACTGCGACAAGTGGCCATTCTGATTCATCCTGCACCGTTCGATCATGCAACTTCATCAACTGTCAATACTCTCACTCGCGCCGAATCACTACCCCCCCAATTTAATCAAAACCTTAATACCCATTTTGACTTATACTTCTTTTTTCCAAAATTAAAACTCATTTTAGGTAAAATTCAATTCGACTCCAAAGTCAATAAATACCTACCCTTTTTATTTATTTATTATTTTAATTTCCATGTTCGTTTGTACCTATTTTTTTTTTTTTTTTTAAAAATCCCAATAGCATTAGATATAAACAATAATTATTTTTTTTTATATATAAATTGTTTAAAAATAATGAATACTAAACTGAAACAAAGACTAGATCATTTTCTGTACTAAACTAACTGCAATTCCTTATTATTGAATCATTTTTACAAAGTTATTTAAAAATTCCATATTTGTTTTTCCACTTTTTGAATGTTCCAAAAACGCCTTTTGAGTCAATTCTAACAACACAAAAGTCATCAAAACTATAAACTGAAATGCTTCAAATATTGTTAAAACTAAAATAATAATAGAACAATAGTAAAGATTTAATCTCAAAATCAAAATATTATAAATAAAAAATAAAGACCCATATTTACACAATATTTCATTTTTTTTTAGAAAAACCCCACATGTGACGTTACATTTCCATATATACATATAAAATAAATGCATTCTATATATATATATAGTTTTAGGGTCAAACCTGAGAAGCAAGAATTGTAGCATATTTATGGACAAAAAGTGTGAAATGGCTGGTCAGATTAAAACTTCCGGTCAGCCACTTTCCCGGCGGTACAATCAGTTGAGCACCGCCGTCCGCCGCCAGTGGGCTAAGATGCTCGATCGCTTGCCGAAATGCATGAGTATTTGAAGTAACTCCGTCACCGACGCCGCCGAAGTCTGTCAGCACTGCCGTGTGTTTCCGGCAACTGATCGCCGGAACTTCTAAATAATTTGTAGTCGGGCACGGCTTTTTGCCCTCCACGGTGGCTAAACTCACCAATGCCAGTATAATCACGGCCGAGATTCTGGCCGCCGTAACCTGCCGTAAAAGAAAACTGATGATTCAATTTCTGTTTGTTTCTCGAGAAAATTGGCGAACAAATTACTAGGAAAAAAAAAGGTTGTTGGGTTTATGAATTCCTCTTTTTTATCGGTTACATTTCGAAATTTCTCCAGAAGACAGAAGGAATTAGAAAAAAAACGATCTTTATTGAGAAAATAGAACCAGTGGGGTATTTGAACAAAAACCCACTGATCATTTTCAACAATCAAAATGAAAAATTAGTGAAAAGTAGAAGAACAAGCAAAACCCATTTGATTAATAATTGAAAAAAAAAAAGAGAACAAAAATGAAAATTCAAAGAGAAATGAAGAAATTACATGGAATTTTGTGGAATTTTTAGGAAGATCCATTGATGAAATAAAAAGAAAAATGAGTTGATGAATTTGTTAAGATTAGGGAGAAAGGAATTTATAGGAGAAATTAGGAATTAAAAATGGAAAATGAAAAAAAGGGGGATGAAAATGGGGTTGTAAATGGAAACGTTGGATTTACATAGAATAAAAGTAAAGGCAAATATAACGTATAAGGAAAGATAAGAGTGGAATGGATTTCAATATGGCATCTTGTTTTATTTTTGTTTTTATCAGTACGTTTCTTTGTTTCTTAGTTTTGGATTTGTTTTATAAACATTTAACTGAATATATATATTTTTTTAATTAATTTTAGCATTTTCGGAGTGAATATTGCATCGGTGGGAATGATATTTAACTCTAAATATATAATGTAAATCCTTTTCTTTCTTTCTTTCTTTCTTTCTTTTTTTTTTTTTTTGAAAATTATTATTATTTAAATTTATGTATTCATTAGGAACTACGAAGTTTACTTAAACTATGTTTAAATATGAACATCTACAATTTACTCTTTTTTAAATTAAGAAAAAAAGAGAGAAGAAGAATAAACTCTACATTTACAATATGGGTTGAAAAAACTTTATTCTTAGTCTTTCTTTTTTATTCTTAAATTTTAAATTTATATCTATTTTGTCTATATTGAATTCTTTTAACTTTCAATTTTGAAATCATGATGAATGGTTGAGTTATTCACTATTTTTTTAAAATTTATTAATTTATTAAACGCATTATTGAAAGCTAAGGATCAGACATCAAATTTGATTTTTTTTTTTTTTTTATCTAAATAGATTTTTATTGATTTTTTTAGAAAAACCAAAATTTGAATACGTTAGAAATTTGTTTGGGACAAATTGGATAAATGGACTTTTTGCAATCTAATAAGTCCATAAACTTATTAGACATAAGATTGAATGTTTAAGAATCTATTAGACTGATAAAAATCCTTTAGACCTAAACTTACCAAGTTTAAAACTAAACTTATAATTAACTCTTTTTTTTTTTTTCTATTTCTTGTTGGATATCTTAGTTTAGTTTAGTTTAGTGTTTTTTTTTTTTTTTTNTATTTTTTTAAAATTTATTAATTTATTAAACGCATTATTGAAAGCTAAGGATCAGACATCAAATTTGATTTTTTTTTTTTTTTTTATCTAAATAGTTTTTTATTGATTTTTTTAGAATATCTTAGTTTAGTTTAGTTTAGTGTTTTTTTTTTTTTTTTGTTATTTTTGTTATTTTGTTTTCTTTTCTTAAGAAGCTTAGTTTTGTATATTGTTAAGTATAATATAACTTATTCATTATTTTTGAAGAGGTTTTTATGATGATAACTACTAAAATTATCACATATTTGAAAGTATAGAAACAGTTAAGTTTACTAAGAAATTTACTGACTTTAGAGAATAGAGAAACCAACAAATCTTCCAGCTATTTCATTTTGTTATGGTGTGCCCCTTACCCTAAAGTGTCTTTCTACTCCTTTTTTACATATGTTCTTGAATTGTTGGTTCATAAATTTAAGTCCATTGTCTGTGCGGATATATTTCAGTTTCCTATTCACTTTGTTCTCTGTGAGAGTTTTCCATTGACAAAATTTTTGGAACGTTTCATCTTTGGACTTAAGTGGATAGATCCATACTCTTCTTGAGTAATCATCCACTATTGATACGAAGTATCTAGCACCTTCAACTAATGGTGTCTTCTCTAGCCCCCACAAGTCAGCATGGACATACTCCATGATACCTCCTGGTGTGTATTTTCCTTTACCAAATGATACTCGAGTTGCTTTACCATAGATGCAGTGTTCACACAACCCTATTGAACCAATGGAAGAAGATCCAAGAAGCCCTTGTCTCTCCAATTCTAATAGTCCTTTCTCACTAATGTGCCCCAGTCTAGCATGCCATAACTCAGTATATTTTTTATCATCATGGTGGGCGACAATTGCTGCCTAGGATGGTTGAACCCTCAAGGATGTACAAACCATTAATTATTTTCCCTTTTAGTTTTACCATAACTCCTTTAATGATCTTCATTATCCCATTCTCTGTTTTGCAAATATATCATGCCTTGTCAAACACCCCAAGGGAGATTAAGCTCATTTTCAGTTTTGGAACATATCTTACCTGGAAGATAGTTCTAATATGGCCATCAAACATTTTCACTTGAATGAAACCAATATCCCCAGTATTTTGCATTCACAGTGGTTGCCTAACAAGATTTTCCTTCATTCAGAGGTTTGAAGTCCTAGAACCATTCTCAGATAGGTGTCATATGGTATAAACACCCTGAATCCAATATCCAGTCAGATGATCCAAAGTTAGATACACATTCTGCAACAATCAAAACTTCAGCTGTCTCGTAGCCTTTAATGATGTTAGCATTGTTGTTTTCTTATCCCTTTTTATTCTCTACTCTTCTTTTGTTCCTCAACTCAATACAGTTTCTCCAGATATGTCCTTCTTTATGGCAGTAAAAGCACTTCCTGCTTTTTCCTTGAGATTTGGATCTCCCTCTATCATTTTCAGATTTTCCCCTACTAGAACTCCCTTTAGATGACTTCTTTTCAGACCTTCCTCTAGTGAAGTGAGCTTCACCGTCTTTGGAACCTGCTTTCTTACATTCTAGATTACGAAATCTTAGAGCATTAATAACAATTTCCATGCCCGAGCTATCTCTACCATATTTAATAGCATTCTTAATCTCATTGTATGATTCAGGCAACCAGTTAAGCAATATGATAGCCTTATTCTCATCATCTAGCTTCTCACCAATATTACTTAAATCAATTATGGTTCTATTAAACTCATCTAGGTTCTATTCTAAGTCTTTTGATGTATCCATTTTAAATTCAAATAACTTTTCCTTAAGGTATAGTTTATTAGTCAGAGACTTCGTAATATAAATCTCATCTAATTTCTTCCATTTTTGCTGTATCCTGCTTATTCACTTGTCGGAGAACATTATCTGCCAGGTACAAGATGATCGTACTGTATATAATCTCTTTCATCTTAGTAAAGTCTTCATCGGTCATGCTCTCAGGTTTGTCATCAGATTCATCTAACGCTTTTACTACTTTCTATTGCACCAACAACGCTCTCATCTTCTTCTTTCAAAGGGAGAAATCCCCTTTTCCATTGAATCTCTCAACCACAAACTTGGTTGTCATTTTCTCAGACAATGAGACAAACAGCAAATAGATTAATACCATAGAACGCTTTGATACCAATTGTTAAGTTTGCTGAGAAGCTTACTAACTTTAGAGAATATTGAAACACAACACAACCAACAAATCTTCTAGCTATTTTTAGTTTAAGAGCAAGGGAAGAGAGAACAAGACACCAACAATTTATAGTGGTTCAACTATAAAAGTCTACATCCACTTTCAGTCACTTTTGTTAGGATTCAGCAGCTCACACAATACAAATGTGGTAGTACCAGCTCATTCAAGTGAAAAACACAGAAGATGAACAGTTTCTTCACTTACCACGACCATTGGACTCTTCTGTCCAGCTTGCAATCTTCTACTCTCTTTGGAAGAAGATAAGGCAGCTATAGCTCGAGGTTCTTCCTCCCATATTGAAGAACTTCAATATCTCTAAACAGAGGATTCAAGCACGATTTTCAAATCTTTGGTAGCTTCAAAAGTAGGTCACCACACTCGTAATTTTTCCTTGCCCTCCAACCCAACCAAAAGCTGAAATATATAGTGTTTTTGAAAGGATCACGAAAAAATAACCTTGGTGAAATGCGCGTTTTTCCACCTGATGGCCAATAATAACCAAATTTGTAATTCTTACTGTGATGTACAACACCTTCCTAACCTTAGCTAACGTCACCTGCTTCTAGAAAGCAATTAACAAAAAGGATGGTTATAAACTAAAGTTTAAGAACTAAATTGTTATTTAAAAAAAAAATATAGGGACGGAAAAGCACTTTTTTAAAAGTACACTAAATATGTATTTTATATATATATATATCCATTAAAAACCAATGGCAATAAAAATAGTTTTAGAAAGGAAAGAAAGATAAAGGGGTGTGATGCAAACCATGTTTTGATATCTAAAATTGGAGCTATCCTTAATCTACACGAAAGGCCAAGCATCCACAATATGAGACAAGTTGATTTATATATATATATATATATATNTATATATATATATATTGAAAATTTATAGCCATCGTTTATTCAAATCATTAGGATTTTGCTAAATTAACCAATTATTATCATTATTATTATTATTATTTTAGTCTTTATTCAATATTGCATCAATCGTGCAAGTTATGAAAAACTTTGCCTTTGAAGCTGCACCTACCAATTCATATCCATTACAACTTTTGTTACAAGCCAAAAACCTTGTTAACTTGAAAGAATCTATATTGATTTTTAGACTATTGTTTCTTCAATCTTCTTGTGCCAAATATTTTGATTCTTCATTTTCACATGATCACACAATTACTTGCATTGCAAGATGTGAACAAACTTTGATTATAAGCCAATGTAAACGGATACGTTGTTAGTTCATTGCATACATTATGTAGTATGTAGTCTACGATATCGTTATATGTCTTATCACCAGTATTGAGGATGATAGTTGAGATAAGTTTTTTCGGTACTAGAGTTAGTCAGAAACTAAATCGAATCAATTAGTTTCTTAAAAAAAAGGAAAACCAAACCGATATCCAATAAATAATAAAACTAGTAGTTCGGGTTGTTAACGTTCGGTTTTCAATTTTGGACCTAATTGGACCTTTCCTTTTTGTTTTCCCCTTTCCTTATTTTTATTTTGAATTTGACATTTTATTTTTCTTATTTACATATTAAAATTGAGTTTGTTTCTTTTATGTAAATTGGAATTGGAATTTTGTTTCTTTTTTTCAGATAATAATTTGGCCATTTATTCTGA
Source organism: Benincasa hispida (assembly GCF_009727055.1). Classification (NCBI taxonomy): domain Eukaryota; kingdom Viridiplantae; phylum Streptophyta; class Magnoliopsida; order Cucurbitales; family Cucurbitaceae; genus Benincasa; species Benincasa hispida. Next base: position 23,466,616 of record NC_052360.1, read on the forward strand.
ACAACAAAAATAATTAAAATATCCATCCAACATAATAAAAATGGAATATACAGACCTTTGCTTTGTCTAGGTCGATTTCGACGTTCTATTTTTTATCAATGGCGACCGAACTAAAAAAATAAATAAATAAATCGGATTTTATACAAAACAAATCAACACTATGTTACCTAAATTAATCCATCCTTGAAAAGAATATTTTATACAAAAACAGACACATACATAAATATATAAAATTGATTCCATAAGATATGATGTAACTGGAATAAAACCATGCGATTGCTTTAGGTTAGATTATAAATTTGATTTAAAAAAATTTCTAATAAAAGTAGGAATTTCATTTTAGTAATTTGATAAAGCGTTACAAATAATTTCTATAATGTCATAAATTTGTAACTTTTAAATCATAAAGATTAAATTCTAGATTCTCATAAAAAACTAAATTTGTAATGTGAACTACATAATTTGTTAACCGCGACATAGTTTCATTCCAACCTCATCATATCTTATGGAAGTTGTTGTGGGCTTATTATTGGAAGTGTGTTCTAAGGCAATATACAACTGTTTCCACATGTGGAATTTCATTAGACAATTTTTGAGGAATTTTATTAGTAGTTAGTTTCCTTTCTAAGCTAATTTTTTTAGCTAACATACCCTCCTTTCTAAATAATGCATTAAATGGATTTTATAGATGGATCAATGAATATTTATCTAACAGATATGTCACATCATCATTTAGTTATCTATCTATGTTAATATATTTTTATGTATAAATAATGTATATATATTCTTTTTACTACAAATGTACAAGAATAATTTGACTTTGAAAATAATGACAAAAATTAGGTCACTTAATTGTATGTGAAAATCACTATGTAAATAAATTACATCTCTAGTTGTGATTTAATTGTTCCTTGTACATGAATACAACACTTGGAGGTATAATCTTAGCTAGATGTGTCTTTTTCTTGTTATCTCAAAACAACAACAACAACGATAATAATGGAATATTAAATTTTCGACCTCCAAAAGGATTATGTGACAATTTGGTGGGAATTGATAGTGTCTGAATGAAATCATTCCAACAAGCTTGTCTCATAATTATCAAATATATAAATTCAAAAATCCTCGTCTCCTAATAATCATTGAATACAAAATCAAACTCATTTTGTATCCGCCCCTAAAATACAAACTCCTAACATCCAATTCGAAAATATAATACCTTAACCAATTAAACTATTCTCAAGTTAGCCATAAGTTTATTAAATTGAATGATATATATGGTAATTGGAACCTACCTAATTTGAAGGTAGTGTGAAATGAATAAATAAAATAAGGTGCTTTTATGCATATGGTTGTCTAAAACTTTCTTGAACTCACCCTCAAATAACTTCTCGAAAATAATTAGTTCAACTATTTTATTTTATTTTTCATGACATTGAACTATTGTTCAATTGGCGCACGCTCACAAAAAAAAAAAATAATAATAAATAATTGACCCTTAAAATACTATCATTTCCCTATTTTATGTTTCAAATTTATAATGAACAAAGTAATTACAATGAGTAGCATTGTTAAGGAAAATAACCAAGTGTATAATAGTATTTTAAAAAATTATAAATATTGTGATATAGTCTATCACCAATAGACTTCTACCAAAAATATGATCTATCGCTAAAAAACTATTTAAATTTTGCTATATTTGTAATTTTTTATATTATGTTATATCTATTAATACTGTTAGCCTGATTGCTATATTTGAACTATCCATAATAAGTAACCTAGCCAAGTAAATAATGAATTATTGAACAAGTTTCAGCGAAGTAATATTATAGCAAAAACCATTTGCTTCTTTGAGCTTAAAGAAGCTAACAAACTTATTTGCATAAGCTCCCCTCATCTGTACCTGCAGTTCAAAGGGAGTTCATTGCAATTCAAGCTTAAGACCCAAAACTGAAAATAGAAAGTTCTTCAAAGAATTTCAATCCACAGTTAATATATCCAAGTTTCTTATTTGCCTTCAACTTTTTCAATTTTCTCGGAGCATCCGAAAGAACTTATTCTACTTCAACTTTTCTCTATGAGAAATTTCTACTTAGTTACAAGCACGTATGAGAATGACTTTAAAAGGGTTAAAATCACTTTCCTGCCATTCAGAAATTACTCTAAAACAAGACTTTAACCATTTAAAATTAATTTAGATTTGATTTTACACTTTCAATCAGGAAAGGAAAAGAAAAGAAAAGAGGGAAAAAAAAAAAAAAAAAAAACTCAACTCAATTTAGCAGCCATATATTACTAACCCAAAATAATAATAATAATAACTATAATAATAATTATTATTATTATTTTAAAAAGAAAGAAAAAGAAAAAAAGAAACCCCAACAGAAACAGTCTTGTCCCGTGATAAAATACCTGCATCTAACTTAGAAACACAACACTCCGTCCATCATTTGTTCAACAATTTAATAAAGTTACCTCAAAGCTTCATAACAATATTTTAACTGAAATTTATGAGTATAGATCTTTGTTGCTTATCGGCTAGCTACTAAGAAGCATGGATGCAGATAATCATACAGTTATAACACAACAAAGACATGATGACACGTCATCTTTTAAAATCTAAGATACGGAAATGGAAAGAGCAAATTCGTTAAAATACATATTTTAAAATATAAATCATTTTTATACAAGAAAGAAATTCAAAGTCAATAAGTTTATGCAATTATATGCTAACAAATGAGTTTGATGTATTTTGCTCTCAAATTTTAATACTTATGTCTTATAACATTAGGTATCTTTTAGTATACTAACAAGGATTCGATACATGTCTAACAAAAGTTAAACCTTTATTGACTTTGTACAACTAACTAACAAGTGTTATACATATCCAAACACTTTTGTGCTTCTTACATCTTAGTTGAACAGACTCAAAACTGTGGATTCTATGGGAAGAGATAACAATTTAAAACCATTACACGATAACATTTTTTAAAATCAACATACCAGGTTATTTCATTCCATCATTTACTCATTAAAAGTGCTCTCGGAGCCAATCAAAGCAATCACAAGAACATAATAGAACCTCAAAACAGATGGTGAAAATTCTCTCCCTAACAAATATAAGCACCAAAACAGGAGTCTAAAACTAATATATTAGATTATCTACCAATGAAATCAAGAGAATTAGGATCACACCAACTATACAGAAGTACTCACCAACGTAGCATCTCCTCTTGAACAAATAGTGGCAGTTGCAGCTGCTCTTCTAACACTACCAAAATCCTTCTACTCCAATTTATACATGGCCCCTTAAGATCAGAGCAGATCTAGACAACCTTTCTCCTAAGAGAATTTGATCTCTTAGCCTCCAAAGAACGAGAAAAAACCTCGTTTCTTCGGCTCCTCCTCCACCATCACGGCCGTCATACTGTCCTGTTCAACAAGCCTCCAAGCTGCCTGCTCAAAGGCCAAACCCGCCAATGTGGGTGGCTTGTTCAAGACCAGAGGGTACCCTCTATTTGTGCTACGAATTACCTCTGAATCCTCAGGAATTACACCCAATAAAGCCAAGCCTAACATCTCTTGTACGTCTAGCACAGACATCATATCCTCCCCTTTGATCATATCGGTTCGAACCCGATTCACCATCATCTTAATGTCTCGAATACCATCACATTCGAGCAATCCTGTCACCCGATCGGCGTCTCTCAAACTCGTGATATCCGGTGTGGTTACAAGAATTGCCTCATTGGCTGGTGTAATGGCGGTAATGAAACCAGCGTCAATTCCAGCGGGACAATCGATAATAATGAAATCAGGACAACCTTCTTGCCTAGCTTTCAACGCATCCACAAGCCAAACCAAGGCTTTCCCACCAAAACCAATCGGCAATTTCGACCTAGGTTTAGAAATACAAAGCAATTCAAAGTTTGACCATCGTTTATCCCTCACTAAAGCTTGGTCCAACCGGCAATCCCCATTAAGAACCTCAACAACCGTGTAATTAACACGATTCTCAAGCCCTAAAAGAAGGTCGAGATTCCGGAGACCAACGTCGGCATCAATGGCTACCACAGAAAAGCCAAGGCGGGCCAAGGAAATGCCGACATTAGCAGTGGTGGTGGTCTTACCAACGCCGCCTTTGCCGGAGGTGATGACGACGACGCGGGGAGTGTCACCGGCGAGCTCGGGCTTCCGATTCCATTGAAGGACGGATTTAACGGGGGTGAAAGAGGGAGATTTGGAAAAGGATTTAGGGTTAGGAATTGGGGAAATTAGGGTTTTGGAATGGAAGGAATTGAAGAAGAACGGATTGGGAAGAAGTTGAAGGCTTCGCATTGCCTTCAAATGTAAGAATTAGGGCAAAACAACAATGAGGAATTTGATCAGTTTGAGAGAAATGAGAAATGGATATTTTGAAGGGGAAGATAGAAAATAGAAAATAGAAAATAGAAAATAGAAAATTAAATAAAATAAATCTTAATTTAGGAGGAAAAAAAACGCGCCAGGTAGGGATCGAACCTACGACTTTCTGATTGGGTAACAGACGCTCTATACACTGAGGCACAGGCGCTTAAATTTCAAAACAAATTAACAATAAATTATTTATCATTTAAGAATAATAAAATTTCGTTCTTTTGTTTTGGTAAAATTAGATTTTTATCCTAAACTTGTTAACTTCTAGACTCTAGCTTCAAATTTTATAAAATTTCACTCTAAATTTTATTAAATTTTGTCATTTTTCCATTTGTTTAATTTTTGCTAACGTTAATCAATGTTTAAAATGTCGATGTCTCAATAAATATCGAGGTCTTAATTTTACGGAAATATGATAAAAATATTGATAAAATTTCGATTTCGATGAATATTTCTGAAAATATTATAAAAAACAAAAAAATCAAAAAATAAACTTAAATTAGCAAATAAATATTTATGATTTTAATCAAGTTTACATGTCTATTATTTATATTATATTTACATTAGTGATATTTTGTTACTTAATTATTACATTTCGTGAATTTTTCTATGATATAATAGAAATATCAATTCACCATTTCACTCTCATATCGATATCAGACCTATGAAAATGTAATAATATCGATGAAAATTTCGACATGTTGATGGAAATTTAATATTGTGATGTTTGAGGAAAAAAAACGGCTAACTTAAAAGAATTATATTTGGACTAATTGTCAAAATGTTAATTATTTTCATTTATTATTTAAAGGGATGTCACATTTGCTTTAAACAAAGGTTTTTACTTAAAAATAAATAAATGAAACTCGACTTTTTGTTAATGGGACCATTTGATTTTTCTTTTTCTTTTTTAAGAAAATTGAAAGAGTTTGCTTTCAAATTCCATAACTTAAAATTAAATTTGACCTGAATGTAAATTTTTTTAATTCATAACTCATAAATTTTCTCAAAAGAAAAAACTTATAAGTGGATTTAAAATTTATTTTGTAGATAATACCATGGATGGATATAATTCGGAAGATTTTTTAACTTCAGTTTAATGGTTCGGTTTGTTTGCTTTTACGTTTTAATATATATATATATATATTTAAAAAAAAATTAAACATTTATTTCAAACTCAATAGCTAATTTTCAATGGAGCGTGAACCATAATCAATTCCCTTAAACTTGTATTACTAAAGTGAATAGCAATCATTAACATATATTCTTTTTCATGAAGTCAAAGATTAAGAAAAATTAAAATACCAAGAGGCCGTTTGATAAGATCTCGTTTAATAACTATTTAATCTTTTTATTTTTTATTTTTAAAAACTTGGTTTTGGTTTTTTGTTCATAAAAAACAAAAATCATTCATGTTTGATAACTATTTTTAGTGTTTTGTTTTTATAAAAAAAAAAAAAATAATTGATTTTTTTTTTTTTTTAGTTTTTAAGAAACAAGTATGTTTGTTATCCAATTGAGTCTTTTATTTTTTTCGATTCTGAAAACGTTTTTTTAGCATGTTAAGAATTTTTTTAAAAATTTGTTTTTAAAAATTTCTACCAATTTATTTCATTATCCAATAAACTAAAAGGCCTTGCTCCGATAGAAAAATTTATAGTATTATCATAGTACCATATTCTCTATGTTTACACTATAAACTTGTCTTCACAAATATTTATAGACCTCATATTAATGTCAGTGAGTCTTATTCTATTTTCAAAAGTACATTGACATAACACACAATAAATGGAGGTAGTATGAAAAAATTTTCATTCCTATACTACCGTAGTATAGGAAAATTTCACTTCTCGTACCCAAGTTTAAGCCTAGTCCTTGCAATCTTTGTCTACTTTCATCTACTTTCTATTTTATTATAATAATTGCTACAATTTTATATGAAATTAAAGGGTAAATAATGTCGATATTTCAAATGAATGGTTTTTACTATTTTCTATAACTAGTTCCTACAAAATGAAATTATCTTCTTGTATTTTGTTGATATATTTATTTTTATTATTTTCTTATTTTATTTGTGATTAATTAGTATATTTAAAATATTCATATTATTTTATCAATATGGATTCTTAAAAAAATTAAAATAAGTATACAATTGTATAATTGTATATATTGAATAAAAAAAATAATTGTAAGTATAGTTTGATTATTTTTATAAAAAATATATTATACAGGTAACAAAAAAAAACACAAAAACAAAAATATTGCCAAACATTGAAAGATGAAAGATGTTTTTTAAAATATTATTTTTTCTATTTTTATTTTTTAGAATTAGAAAATAAAAACACAATTATCAAATATAATTTCTCTTTCAATTTTTAATAAAACAGAAAATAAAAATATTGCCAAACATTGAAAGATGTTTTTAGATAACAAAAAAAAAACACAAAAACAAAAACAAGAGTAACCAAGTATATATGATCTTTGTCTTTTAAAAATTATGAACCAAAAACAAAAAGAACTTATCAAGCAAGGCCTAAAATATTTAAATCTTCGTAACTCCACTTGTGAATTATCTATTAAATAATAATAATAATAATTGTATCCTAAACTTCCATAACCTAAGGTTTTATAAGTCAATTTAGAGCAATTTATATTTTCTTTCTGTAGTATGTTATTTTTTAAAAAAAAGAAAAAAAGAAAAAAAAAAAGGTCTTATTCGTGAAGGAAAACCAGGGTCTCCAAGACTCCTAAAAGACCCTCCTGTTGGGGTTGATGTCCTAAATTTCGTAGGGTCCTATAGTTTGTAAACATTATTGAACAAATTCATTGTGTATTTAATAAAATATATGATATTTTATTCATTATCTATAAAATATATGATATTTTAGTTGCATTGACCACAAACCAATAAATTAACATCCAAGGTTATCTTTTGTAACTTAAACATGTATGTAGAGATATACGGGTGGATCATGTTTAAGTGATAACCTAAATGGTCTATAGTAAATGGATAAAGTTGGGTATCTTGACACTATAAGTATGGTCCGCTTTGTAGGTGTTACAATTTTTGTAAAATGCTACAAATGATCTAATCTTGATCATTCATGCATAGATATGTGAGCGGGGATATTTTATACAAACGAGTTTATTTAAGACCGGACCATGAAATGTTCAGTCTCATTATATAACACCGTTCATAATAGAGACTTATATTTCACCAAGATGACCATTAGAGATGTACACGGGACGGGACGGGGTGGGGGCGGGGATGTCATTCCTCATCCCATCCCCGCTCCCCATTTCATTTCCCATCCTCGTGAAATTCTCCACGCGGATCGGGGCGAGGATTCCCCGCGGGAATTTTTCCCTGTTACCTTTTTTTTGTTTGTAAAAAGCCAATTAATTTAAATCACTAATGTGTGCAAATTTCAATTAAATAGTTAACTTTATCACTAAATTGTTTATTATGGTTAGTTTTATATGACAATTTGAATTTAAAGATAAATTACTCAAAATTTGACCTAAAAAAGCTAATTAATATTTTTTAGTAGAAAGAAATAAATATAAATCAAATTATTCATATATAATATAAATTTAAACATTCAATTTAAACATATTTATTATGATTCCCAGCAAATAATCAAATTTAAAATTTAAATATAATATTTATATAATAATAATAACATGACATTAGATAACTATACTAAATAAATATGTAAAAACTAATTGGGATGAGGATGGAGAATGCATTCCCCGTCCCCGCTCCCATTTAACTCACGTAGAATTTTTTTTTCCCAACTTCCTCCTCCATTCCCCGCCTAATCGGAGAATCCCCACCCCGCCCCACTAGGCCCGTCCCATGAGGAAATTGGACATCTCTGATGACCATAGGTAATATGACCTGAATCTTGAGTTGTGAACTTCTGCCTATAAGGGCGGTCCTTTGATTTGTACAGGTGAGAGTGGTCAGATCATCGACTCAACAAGTCTAACATTTTGGGAATTCATCTGCTTAGGGAGTTGGGAGCACAACTACACACTTCCCGAGGCAGGGTAAGTAGATAAATTGCTCCCTTAAGAGCTGATTTCGGGTCTTGAATAATGTAGCATCACACTCTCTCTTGGCCCGTGAGAGGTTTAGTCATAGTTAGACAATGATCTATTGTTCATTATAGGGATCAAGGAGGTAGATGTAACTACAGGGGAAAAATGATAATTTGGCCTAGCTGTATCTACGAGCAATTTGTGCAAGGTCATTGTACTGTTGATTGGTTATATCCAATGGACATAAAAATATATCTATAGTGCGAAGAGTGCAACTGTCGATCTTTAGTAGAGTGCTCGACAGTTAACGGATGGTAAATAATTTAATTAAAGAGTTTAATTAATTATTCATGTACCATTGGAGCTTTAAGCGACAAGTCCATGAGGTCCCCTTGGTAGCTCAATAGGATTAATTGAGAATCAATTTTTGGATAAATTTGAATTGTTCAAATTAATAGAGAGATTTAATTATATATGATACAATTAAGTTATTTCAATTATATATGATATAATTATTATAATGTATTTGATACTTTATAGTTTAAAGAGAGGAAATAAATATTTGAACGAGATTTAAATATAGTTTGTATGAATTAGATTCATAGTTGTTAAACCTAATATAAATATGATTTATATTAAATGCCATATAAGAGGAAAAATAAATTATAGTTTATATTGTATGTGATACAATATTAAAACTATAAGTTATATGTTATATTTGATAATATATATATAATATGATAAGTTAGTTATCATATTTATATTTATATTAACTATTATTTTAATAATAAGAGAGGGAGTTACAACTCTCTTCCCATTTTTTCCCTTCCACTCACGTAAGTGGGTGGTGGTTATATTGGCATGTAGAAAAGAAAAGGTTTCTTCTTCTTCTTGGAAGATGATCGTTTTGTGATACACAGAGAAAAGACAATACTATTATGTGATGTGAATTGAATTTTCTTGGTAAACATTTTTCAATTCCTTCTTCCTCTCCACAAAAATTCCCTCAAATCCAAAATAACCAGAGTCCACCACTATTGGGTTTTCACTCTGAGAATATCGAGGAAACCTTCGTGGTCGTGTTCGAACTTGTTCGAGTTATTTCTTGGAGAAAGTTTTCAATTAGTGTTCAAAACACGTCCATAATCCGAAAATGAAATAAAATAAAAATTAACCTAAAGATACTGAAAATTGAAGGAAAAGGAAGAATGATGAAGTTTTACTTCGACATCCACCAATTTGCCTCCTAAATTCGGCATGTTTTGATCTAGGGCCAAGGAGAAGTATATATAGAGATCAACGCAGTGTTGCAACGCTGATGCGGCTGAAGGGAAGCGTCAGGCAAGAAGTCCAACGCATGGCTAACGCTCAATCGTGTGCGCGCCTCGTTGCTTGTCCGTCAATGGTCGTAGCGTTGCAATGCTCTAGAGAATCGTTACAATGCTGATGCTTCTGTCTTTTAGTGTTGAAGTTCAAGCGTTGAGATGCGTTGACGCTGGCGATGATTCAACTCTGGAGCGTTGTGACGCTTGGAGTAGCATTGCAATGCTGAGTCCTATGCCAGATACTCGCTACTCGCTGCTCGATGACTTGATACTCGACGCTCGTTGATTTGGTAGCATTTTCTTGATTACTTGACAGCCTTTTACTCGATGATGCTCGATGGCTGATCATACTCGGNGCTCGTTGATTTGGTAGCATTTTCTTGATTACTTGACAGCCTTTTACTCGATGATGCTCGATGGCTGATCATACTCGGTGGAAGTCGATGGCATTTTGGTAATTTCAGCTCCTCTGAAGCCCGAATGTTCAAATCAACTCCAAATTCCTTCAAATTAACCCTATTCTTCACCAAATGATTAATTCTTGATTGCTCGGTACCTACAGAATAGGGAAATAAACACATAAAATCCACTAACAAGTCCGAATTAAGCTAGGAATAATAACTCTTTTTTAGAGCTATCACCCGAGAGAGACTCAGTTTAGTGATTGGATCACAAACCAATTGTTCATTAGAGGATTAGTGGGACTTAAGGAGCAAGATGTAATTTCATGGGGGAAAACAACATTTGACCCAACCGTTATTACAAACAACTTGTGAAGGATCGACTTATTATTATGGTTAAATCAATTGGACACAAAGATATTTACAGTGAGGAGAGTGCAACTACTGAGTTATAGTGGCGTGTCTCGGTAGTTAATGAATATTGATTAATTCGATATAAAGAGTTTAGCCAAATAATCTCAAATTGTTGGAGCTCATGATTTGTAGGTCTAAAAAGTCCATCTACTAGCTCGTGAAATATTACACCTTAGATTAGAATATTGAGCGAATTTGAAACGTTCCAATTCGAAATTAGAGCTTGAATTTGAAGTGTTTAATTTCAATTTTTAGGGTTTGGATAATTAATTTGATATAATTAAACGCTTAAATTTATCAAAATTAATGGTAAATTGAAGAGTTTAAAATATTTAAATATTGTTTACATGAATAAGGATTCATGTTTAAATTAGATGTTTTATTAATTTAATATTTGATATTAAATTAGTAATTAATTAATTAATTAATTAAAATTAAATCAATTTTTTTATTTTAAAATTCAATATATAGAAATTGAATTAAGATTTAAATTATTCTTAAATTGAAAAAATAAAATGTGAGTGGATTTATCCAAAATTTGGCTTTCTAGTGGATTTTTCCACATATGTACCCTATCCACTCACTTAGTGCTAAATGAAGTGCCAATTAGCTAAAAGACTTAGTACTTGCATGTTTATGTTGAATAAATACTTCAATTTCTCAAATTGAAATGGATGAAGTTATGAAATTTTGGAAATTTCAGCAAAATTTCTTTGAGCTCTCAAACCCTCTCCAAACTACTTCCAATTCTCTCTCGATTTAGAGTTCCACAACTCAAATCCATAACTGAAAATAGTATAGGAGATTCTCTTGGTGGTCTACTGTAAATTTGAAGGTCAAATTCGTGGAGAGTAGAAGGATTAAGATGGAATTTTTCAAAGGTAATGAACTGAAACTCTTGTATGTGAAAAAACTATTTTTTAAGCATGTTTGTAACTCAAATTAAGTATAATTAGAGTACTTAATGATTTTGTTTGCTTCAACCTTATGCATATAGACGAAATGGGAAGGGTATGGAAGAGAATTTGGCAGATTCAGACTCCTTCGAAAGTCAATTATTTCATTTGAAAATATGCCAACAATATTATTCCTACAAGAATTAATCTTCAGAAACAGAGATGCCCTTTAATCCCATTTGCGCTGTCTGCAGAAAGAAATATGAATACATATACCACATTTTTTGTAGCCAAGAAGGCTAGGTTATTTGGTTTTAATGAGGCTGGTGGGATTCTTATCATTCAAAATCTGGTTGTTTAATTTGTGCCTTTGAAGCTTAATAAAAATTCTCAATTTTATCTTAAGAAAATGAAATTAAACAATTATCTTTGACATGTCATTGGATGTGGAATAAAATATTAAGGACAAAAATATCTTTTTTTTTTTTTTTTTTGTCAAATTTTAAGTTTAGTTTTCTATTTGGTCCCTAGGTTTAAAAAATATTTCACATTTAGTTCACATGTAATTGAAATGAGATTTCATTGATGGATGAGTCATAATAGACCTAAATCGTAAACATAATTGAATTGCTCTTGATTGTAATGACAACTGTAAATGTAGCAATAAATGTGACAAATTAATAATTTTCGTATTGTGACAGTGACGCTAAAGTTAATGGATCCCACGTAATTTTCAACCGCAGTTAGATTAAACACTTTTTGTTCCATTTGATTACAAATTTCAAGGCAAGCTCCATATCTCATTATAATTAGGTAAACAACAACAAAAGTAATTAATTGAAGTTTTTTTTTTTTAATTTTTAAAATTACCATTGATGGATAACTTTTCAATTGATGTAAATGTGGTCTTAGTCCATTTCAATTTAATTCATAGGTTCAAGATGTTACAATTTTACCATGAGATTTGGGTTGTTTCAATTTAGTCATAGGTTTTAAGACTAACACTTTTAACTTCGATTTTTCACTAATTATTCACTTTCAATTTTTGAGATTATTGTTTATTAATAAATGTAAACTAATTATGAAGTGAAATTGTAAACTAATTTTATAGTAATTAAATAATAGTGAAACTTAATCGATTATAAATCTTTTAATATATATTAAATTCATAAATATATAATAATACCTAAGTCTGGAAATTAATATTATGTAAAAAAAGTATGAAAATTAATATTTAAAATAAAAGAAAAATTATTTTAAATGACAAAACTGATAAAAATATCTATAGACACAAATGATATTCTATCGCCGTCTATCACAGATAGATTGTGATATTTTGTTATTATTGTAAATTTTTTGTTCATTTTCCTATATTTGAAAACAGGTCTTTAATAAAAGTTTTTTTGGTAACCATCTTGTTTTTTGTTTTTGTTTTAAAAAATGAAGCCTATGGACCTCCAAATTTCTACATTTGTTATCTATTTTTCACTAATGGTTTTTAAAAAGTTATTATTTTTTTTAAAAAATAAAATTTGGCTAAGAATTCAACTATTGTATTTAAGAAAGATAAATTATTATAAGAAATGTGTATGAAATAAGCTTAATTTAAAAAAAGAACACTAAAATCCCGTTTGGTAATCATTTAATTTTTTGTTTTTGTTTTTAAAAATTAAGTTTATAGACATTACTTTTCTCTTCAAATTTTTTTTTTTTTGTTATCTACTTTTACTAGTGGTTTAAAAAATAAAGTTAAATTTTGAGAATTAAATAAAAGTAGATTTCAAAAAATAAAGCCAAATTTTGATAAGAATAAAATATGCTTAATTTTAAAAAACAAAAATAAAAACCTAAATAGTTAGGAGAGTTAGATAGTTACCAAACCGGCAAAAGATTTTCTTTTGAAAAATTTAGTCGTGGAACTTGGAGTTGGAGTGGAGGTCAAAATTACGATGCCCTACGAGTGTCGCTACTGAACTCGGCAACCCTCTTCTTCTTCTTCTTCATACAAATCGTAATCTCAACTTCCGAAGTTGCCTTCTAAGCTTTGATCTGTAAGCGTTGTCTTCTTCACAATACACAATTATCCCAGAATTCCATTTATCCTCTTTCTCTAATCTCCACTCTCTAGGGTTTTCAGCGATCCCTTTTCATGTTATACTTATTGTATTGTGGTCAAGATATTTAGCATTCATTCTTTCGTATCAGGAATCGGTTTTGATCTTGAGTTCTTGTGTCGAAAGTTATGGTGGTTTAATCATCGCACAGTTCTTGAAATGGGTTTGCTTTTCGTTTAATTGTAGTTTATTTTTTGCCTTTGATTTGTTAGGATCACTAACTTTTTGTGATAAGTGCTGTTTTTTTTATCAAAGAAGGTTGCTTATTCATTCACTATTAGAATCTTTCCCGGCAGGGGCGAAGCATATTGAATGAACGTGACCTTTGAATATTGTTGGACAAGAATGTATACTTTGAAAAGTAATTGAGATGGAGGAAGAGCCTAGGGGTTTAGACGGTACGAAGGGTTAGTTAGCTTCTTGATAGTTTTGAAATTGTAGTTATGATGCAACTTGATGTGACCTAGATAAGATTAAATGTTTGCTCTCAATTTTTCTTATCAATGCTTGGGTTCTTTTAACTTATTTCTAGAATATTTGTTTGGTGCTTTGTATTATAACTGTTGTTGGTTTAATAATTTAGTATTTTTTGTTTCATTTTGGATGTCTCCAAATAAGAAATCCTACTTAAGTTGTTATTTAATATGTACCTACTTATGCAGATATGCACGACATCCAGAAAGATTCTCATACCTTGTGGAACTGAACTTACAAATTTGCTATCTTATGGTTATGGTATATTCCTGATCATTTTCGTTTTTATGCATTTACTTGCTCATTCTAATAAAATCTCTTAATTATATTTGGGGTCTTACCCTGTTTTCTATAACCTACATGTTGTTTGAACCACCACTCTTTTCTTCTCCTTATTTATTATTATTATATTTAGTAACCTTTCCCTTTATTGGAGATTGGTGGAAAACTTTGGTGTTCAATGGCTGGCCAGGTCACTTCTTCATGCTAAAGTTGAAAACCATCAAGAAGAAGTTGAGTGTTGGAACAGATGGATATCTGCTAATGTGTTTGTCAAAATAAAAGAGCTAAAAGATAAACTAGTGTCCCTGGATTCTCTGGAGGAAAGTGAAAAATTGGATAGGAGATCATCTATGAAGCACAGACACAGACGATACGGATACATCTAAGGATGCGCCATTTTTTTAATATACATATTTCTAAAAAACGAAGATATTGATACGTTGAAGATAGATTTTCATTTTCTTTAAAAAAAAAATCTAGGATATAGATAAATTTAGCATACAAGTTAATAACAATAACACAAAATAGAATACAAACACTGAAATACAATACAAAAAAAGCAACATCTAAGATGTTGAAGTACAATAGTTAATAAAATGCAATAGAAAAGTGACTCATATTGCAGAGAAAAAGAAGAAGATTAGAGAGAAAAGTATGAAAATAAACGAAAATTTTTTTCATTGAATTGTTGAAGATATCCAAATGGTTTGTATTTTGATGGGATTTTGTGGGAACTCAAATGTGAAGATGAAGATTAGATGATTCTAATCTAAGGTATGGTTTGTTATTTATTTATTTTTAGTTTTGGACTCGAGTAGTAAACTTTTTAAATAGATTGCCTAGTTTTAGATTAGGAAAGATTAGATAAGTTGTTGCTTGTATTTTTTCTTTAAAAATATACGCGTAGAAATAGATACGTCAAATCGCGTGTCAGATACGTATCTGGGAAGTATCTGGCAGTATTGGTATCCGGTACGTGTCTGATACTGATTCTTTGCCTCACATGAAGTATCTGACGCTAGGCAATCACGTGTCTGATACGTTATTTATTTATTTATTTTCTTTTAGATGAAGATACTTTATGTGAGGCAAAGAATCTGTATCTGTGCTTCATAGGAGATCATAAATCAAGATTCAACCTGAAAAACAATCTTCTTGGTTTGACAATAAAGGAGGAAGGATTTTGGAGATAGAGATGCAGACAGAAATGGCTGAGGCAGGGAGATGAAATTTTTGGGTGGTCACTTCCCTCAAAGTTATGGCTGTTATTTTAGTTAGAAGGAAGGAGAATCTGAGGTATTCAATTTTGATGAGAGGAATTTAAATTTTACTCACCGACTAAGGGGATAGATCTTGAATTATTTTTCAACTTTTTCCAATAACTTGACTGTGGGGAAAGATTCTTACCCGAGTGCTAGAATTGGAATTTTATCTCCTTTGAAGAAAGTATCAGACTTGGGTAAAACTTGGAGGAAGATATTTGAGAGTAGTTTCTCCTGGTGTGGCAAAGTCCTGGGCATCGGGGTATGCCTTTGAATCTAAAGTCTCGGAACATCATCAAAGATAAGGTAAGCATTAATGAAATTAATACCTGCTTCATTCTGAAAAGAGCATTGTTCTGGTTGTAGAGGACGCTAGACCTAATATGTCTGACAACTAGACTAGCCCTTGCTCAAGGTGATGACTAATATTTTGTCTGAAATATTAAAATGGGGGCTCCCTTGGATTGTTACTGAATATGCACTTCCATAGGTTTTTACTAGATACCAATTGAGATGACAAATCTTGATTCCAAATGGAGAATGTAGATTAGACAGGGTGTCTTCATCTTACAAACTTCTTTAACTTCCTTAGTGGGAAGCCAAGAGGGAGCTTGTAGCCACATGTGGGTCGAATCAGGTTGGCCAACTGTATCCGACAGTTTGACTGGATCTTATTTACGAGAGCTTTGGGGATAAATTTCATTCTGGGCTTTGACAGGAGGTTGAATAGCATGAAAGACTAAAGAGAACATTTTGAATATGAGGATTTTACATATTTTTGGGAGAATGCTACTTTTGTTGCATCTTTTTGGAGTTCATGTCATTAACACTAGTTTCTCTCCTTTTTGAACCCGGAGTG
Source organism: Benincasa hispida (assembly GCF_009727055.1). NCBI lineage: Eukaryota > Viridiplantae > Streptophyta > Magnoliopsida > Cucurbitales > Cucurbitaceae > Benincasa > Benincasa hispida. Next base: position 23,483,103 of record NC_052360.1, read on the forward strand.
CCTTCTTCTATGCTCCTAGAACCACCCCCTGCCACCAAAAATTAAAATAAAAAATAAAAAATAAAAAATAAAAAATTTAAGGGAAAAAGAATTAACTCAGGTGGAGAATGTTAGTGAAACTTATCATTGCTTTAAAGCATTTTGCTGAAACCATCCTAAGGACAGTTTTCTGGTAGGTATTTGATTCTGCTTTCTTAGTTTTTGATTCTTTGTCCACTAAATTTTGTGGGTTGCTCCATCAGCATCCAACCCAAGACACTCACATCATTCTATACTACAACCATACACATAACGGTAATATATTGATAAGAACCTTTTAGCTATATGTTCATTTCTTGAGCCTAGTCTAATCTAGTCATATTTTGTTTCCACTTGTGAATTATCTATTAATATTAAGTATAAGGTTCAAATATCAGTTTAATTTAATGGGTCAACACCGATTCTGGATTTCTCGAGTATATTCTTTTGTCTAAAGCCTAAAAAATTGAGAACTTTTTTGCTTCTGATGTGGTGGTATTTAAGTGAGCTTCTGTATATATTTTGCCCCATCTTGTAGCTGTGAAGATATAACACTACTTTCAATTTTATGGAATTACTCCCTCAGGATTCAAATGGTTTTGTTGATGAGAAGTGTGAAAGCAAACTTTATATTGGTAATCTTGACCTCAGAATTACGGAGTAAGGAAAAATACTGTCCCAGCATATGCAATGTATTTGTCTTCAAGTTTTCCCTCTTCCATATTGAAGTTTGAATCAACTTGTTTCAGAGCGGCTCTCATTAAACTGTTTTCTCCTTATGGGAAGATAATATCTGAGGATTTCTTGTGGCACACTCGTGGGCCAAAGCGTGGAGAGCCACGAGGATTTGCCTTCATTGAATACAGCTCCAAGGAGGTAAGTTGCTAGGTTTACCCTTAATATAATAACCTCTGTCAAGCCATTCCTTATTTTTGCTTGTAAAGTGAGTATGCAGGAAGCTAAATTGGCTAAAGAGAAGATGCATGGAAAATTAGCTTGCGGTCGTCCATTGGTCGTCCGCCTCGCTAGTGAAAGGTTCATAACCAACACAACAAATGATACTTCAAGAGCAGCAGGCGAGTCAAGCAAATCGAGACTCGGTGGCAGCAATTACAGACAGATGACTCGCAGCGATAAGATTGCTGCCATAAAGAATAAATTGAGAGCTTTGGAAGGAGGTGGGGAGAGCTCTAGTGTGAAAAAACAGAAGCAAGACAATATGATAAGTCATCTCTCAAGACATCCCGATGTTGAAGAAAACTGAGATTGGTAGCTTGTATTTACCCAGATCTCTTTCTATTGTCACTAAACTTCTATAGGAAAATCTGATGCATAGTGTTAAAGTTTAAATATGATGCTGATATACATAGCCTGATCGTCTATGGCCTGATATTCTGGATATGCGTCTCTCCTTTCTTTTTCTTTCTATTTTTAGACAACAAAGTGGGGAATCGAACTCGGGTGGTGTCACGTGACCACCACAATGAAAGAGAAATTGCAAAAATATTTGAATTCATATCTAGAAGTTATCAAGGACATGTACATGCAACTGGTTACTAAGAGATAATTACATTGCAATGATTTCATCAATGTGATGTGATGAATGAATGGAGTATCGTGATTGAAGTTTATTTCTAAACATTTCACTAATAAGGTTTTTCAATTTTTCATTTTTGAATTTTTATCTTGGAAACATTACTCTCAAGGTTAAATCAATAGTTCTCTGGTTGTTTAAATGGGTTTACACAACACTAATTAATATGGTCTCTTTCTCTAAAGGTTAGAATTTCAATTTCTCATCTTACTAAAAAAAAAAATAGTTCTTATTTTAAAGTAATGTTAACCAATGCATAAACTATCCATTGTTAACAACTTTGTTGTGGGAGCCGTCTTTGATAATTTTCGGAAGATTAACACTTATACGATTTGACAGAGAATGAGCATGGGACACTTGGGTGCACCATTCAAGGTTTAGATCCCCATCTTGAGCTCTTGATGACTGGAGATGCATTGATCTCACGTATGTTGTGGTTAATGGCTTGGTTGATTGGTGAATGAGGAGAGTTTTCACATTCGAGATCAAACTACTTGATTGTGTTGGTTTCTCTGTGTATATCCTTCTAAAAAAGAGTTAAATTGATCTAATTTCAAGAGTTTATGTTTTGTTTGGTAACTATTTGATTTTTAATACGTAGATTTTGAAAATTAAATCTATAAATACGATTTACACCTCTAAATTTTTTGGCTTACTACTTACTTTTTATCGATATTTTAAAAAATTACGTCAAAGTTTTGAAAACTAAAAAATGCTTTTTAAAAATTTATTTTTCTTTTAAAATTTGACTAAGAGTCTAACTTTTAAATTTTAATTTTAGTTAATTTTTTTTTAAAAAAATATTGTCAATTAATTGATGTAATGATTTTTTCTTATTATCCGCTAAAGCTCGGATGCTTCCATTACCATTTATCCGTCAAAAATGGAAAGTTCATCTTAAAAAAAAAAAGGAAAAATAAACCGATAGCTGAGAAATTTCTGTGATCACTTCACCATTAATGGCGTCCTTGACGATAACGAACCCAGCCATGTTCGCGCCTCATTCTCCCTTGCTGCAAATCCCTTCATTTTGCCATTACTCGCTTCTCCCTCTTCTCCATGGCCGCCTTCCTGCTCCCGCTCCCGCTTCAGTTTCCAAATCCTCATTTCGGAGAGTAAACGGTGACACTCAGCTTCTCTCATCTTCGTCTTCCTCGAGATACCGCAACTCGACTCGGAATGTGAAGGTCAGGTCGCAGCTGAGGCATCCAATTATTGCGCCAGATGATTCTTGGGGTACATGGACTGCTTTGTTTGCTATTGGCACATTGGGCCTCTGGTACTTTCTCTCGAATCTTAATTTACTTCGTTAAAAATGGATATCAATTGTGACTCGTATTTATTGCTAATGAAAGCTACGGAAATTTTAGAGCGCATTGAATGCATTTTCTGGTGTTGGATTGTGTTTGTTTTGCTGGAGTCAGAGACTAGTGGAAATTGAAATGGAATCATGAATGGATAAGAAGTTTCGCTTTATTCTTAAATTATACTGTTAGAAGTAAGCATTCTGATTAACTGAATATGGAAATGATCTTTTTTATTTTTCTGAGACTGTCTGCTTGTTTAACACAACGTAAATCTCTCAAATGACCAAGAAAATTGAAGAAAGTTTGTTAGGCTTACTCTTTGCATACTCTTGTTGTTATTGCCTATTTAATGACTACCAAAGATTTTGTTTGTGAGCTAATAAGGGGAAACTCTGTGAATGTGGGTTTAAAGGTCTGAGAAGACCAAGATTGGTAGCACAGTGAGTGCTGCTTTGGTTAGCACTTTGGTTGGCTTGGCAGCCAGTAACTTTGGCATAATCCCTTATGAAGCCATGCCTTATTCGATTGTCATGGAATTTCTGCTACCATTATCTGTTCCATTGCTACTATTTCGAGCAGACATTCGTAATATAATCAGATCGACTGGGTCATTACTTGGAGTTTTCCTGCTTGGGTCAGGTAATTTATTTGTCTTCAGTTTCTTGATATAGTTATGTTTAATGGCAGCATCGACTTGATAATTCAACCTACTTTCTGTAGAATTTATTTGATCTTTTTGGAGACATTAACGATTTAGAGGGATTTTTTTTTCCCCCATATGTGGGATTTTATACCAATTGAGCTAGGCTCATTTTGACAATGTTTTAGAGGTCCATGTTTCCAAATTGGTGTGAATTTACATCTATTATTTCTTAATTCTTTCAACAGTTACATCTTATGCTAACTTATAAATGATTAAGGCAAATAATGAATAATTATTTTTAACAGTCAATGCCTATTTTCTTTTTAAAATAAAAGAATAAAGAACCTGTAACTGTAACTGAAAATGTTAAAGGTGCAGAAATTTCACACACTATTGTAAGTGAATTTCTCTAGATTCTTTTCTTTTGTTTACTAATCAACTTGCTCTCTTTTTTCTTATGTATGTATCATGTATGTGTGTGTGCACGCGTGTATGTATGTATATTCATATTTGAAAGTCCATTGCAACTTCAAATTAGCATAAAATTTGAGAAATTTGAAATTGGAAATTTCTTTAAAGCCAAATAGGAGTGTAAAAGTAAATAAATAAATTTTGAAAAAAAATTAAAGTCTAGGGTCAGATATTTCATACATGAGCAGAAAGCTAAAAACGGGAGAGAACTAACATAATTAATAGGTCTATGACAATAAAAATAACAGTTTGACATCCTGATTTTTAGAATTGAAATTTAGGGTCAGATATTTCATACGTGAGTAGAAAGCTAAAAACTGAAGAGAACTGACATAAAATAATAGGCTTTTTACAATTAAAATAACCGTTTGACATCCTGATTTTTAGAATTGTGAGTACAGGTGAAGTCACTATATTGTTTTAAAATTGTAATCTTCCTTTTGACTACTTTCTTTTCTTTGGATGGCAGTTGCGACTATTATAGGAACTGTAGTAGCATTTCTCATGGTGCCTATGAGATCACTTGGTCCAGACAATTGGAAAATAGCTGCTGCTCTCATGGGTAGTTATATTGGTGGATGTAAGTTGTCAGAAAGTTTTGTCTCTGTTACTTCTGTATTTGTGTCTCAAGTGAGGCCTTTCTTTATGATTCGAACGAGATTAGATGAAATTAACTTGGAACAACTTCTTTTCATTGAATGATATCAAAACCCGTCAGCATCATATGGCAAGTAGCCTCCCATTAATGGCAAAGATTCTTATTTTAAATCCAACCTCTCTGCCCTTTACATCACTACAGAAACGTTTGGGGACCACTTCTACATTGCTATTTCTTTCTCAGTTAGATTTTTTTTTTTTTTTTTAATATTTTCCTAGTGGCATTGGAAAAGGGAAGCAAGGGCTTTTAGAGCCTAATTGGAACTAGAAGATATTTAATCCAAGTGAAATGCATTCCCTTGATACTTATTGATGAAATTACAATCGCTCTTGCAGCTTTCAGGAAATTAATTTGAATAAAATATAGCTATCCACATTGTGCATTAATGCAATGAAAAAGTGGCTGTAATTTCCCCTCTTCCATTACTATCTAGATATACCATGTTGGAATATACTACGAAGTATTTTAAGGATGTCAAATAAACGAATATATGAACTCAGCTATTCCGATTGAATATTGATATAGCATGACCACAATTGTCTATGGGGCACATTTGTTGGTTCATTATCTTTAATCATCATATGTTTATATATTTAGTAACTGGAATTTGCGGCTACAGTACAGCAATAATTTTTGTTTTTACCTAGCCAACATTAGATATGCCTCTTATTTTGCATGTAGGAACTGAATTTTTCTACCAAAATTAAGAAGCATATACATCCTACTCATGTAGTATCCAATTTTCTCAATTTGATATTTCTGATCTGAAGTATCTAGTTGATGTGACTCTACTTCTCTCTTCTTTGGCCTTTCTTCCCGGTTGTCCTATGTAGCTGTTAATTATGTTGCAATTTCAGAGGCTCTTGGTGTTTCTCCATCAGTTTTAGCAGCAGGAATGGCTGCTGACAATGTCATCTGTGCTTTATACTTTGTGGCTCTCTTTGCACTGGCTTCCAGAACACCTCCTGAGCCTCTGACATCAACTGACGGTACATGGTTCCTTCTAGCTTCAGTTTCATCCGAATCATTTTCAGGATTCTTGCATCCATGTGTGCCATAAAAATAGATAATCAGCTATCTTGCAGTTGCACCACTAACCATGTATAACCCATGCTGTTTATATCCTTTCAAGATTACAAGTTTTTGGAGAAAATAGCATAGTACAATTCCTGATTTTCTACCAACAATTCTGATTAGAACCTGTAAATTTTACCAGCTGCTTCAACTGACAAGGACTTTGATCTTGGCACGAAGCCCCCTGTGTTGCAGACTGCTACGGCTGTTGTTACATCATTTGCAATATGCAAGTTTGTTACATGGATTACTAATATATGTAAAATTCGAGGTGGCAATCTTCCTGGGGTAACTGCAGTTGTAGTCATTCTAGCTACCATTCTCCCAAAACAGTTCAATTATTTAGCACCTGCAGCTGATACAATTGCCTTCATTCTTATGCAGGTATGTAGTTTTAGTTGTATCTCTTACGGAAGCTTGTGCATCATTTTCTATTCCTGCTTGTTGATAACCACAACAGAGAATTTGCAATAATAGTGTAGAGACCAATTCAATTTTCCTGCCAAAAGTTATAAGCATATGTCTGCCTGGCCTATGGATTTAGTTCACCTTTATTCATCTCCTTTGGATACTGAAAGGTGGGGGAGGCATGTTGCTTTGACAGTTTGACTTAGGTGAAAAAAGTACATGTTGGGACCAAAAGTAAACAAAGAAAATACATCATGGTCTGCCATAATAACTTAGTGAAAAAAATGCATATTGGGATTGGGACCAAGTTTGTCTCCTTGTGGCATGTCATGAACATGATCTTGCAACTTTGGCTTCCAATAACACTTCGTTATTTTGTTTACGCTAATGAAAGAGAAAATTTGAGAACAGGAAAGTAGTTGAAAAAAAATCTACGTGCTATGGTTTATTCTGTAACTTTTAGATCTGGGTAAAACAAGAGCATGACATGAGATTTAAAGTTAACTGAAAAGCACCTGAAAGTTCAATTGGCTTGTTTATTTGATCTGACTTGAACAGGTATTCTTTGCTGTTGTGGGTGCTAGTGGGAGTGTATGGTATGTCATCAACAATGCACCAAGTATTTTCATGTTTGCTCTAGTTCAAGTTACAGTCCATCTTGCTGTAATTCTAAGTTTTGGAAAGCTGTTCAGTATTGATTTAAAGCTGTTGCTTCTGGCTTCAAATGCCAATATTGGGGGCCCAACAACAGCATGTGGAATGGCAACTGCCAAGGGTTGGAGATCTTTGGTGGTTCCTAGTATTCTTGCTGGCATTTTCGGTATCGCAATTGCTACTTTTCTGGGCGTTGGTTTTGGGTTGATGATTCTCAGGCACATGTAGATGACACGTAAGTTTTCTTAAAACATCAAAACTGTGATCACATTCCTTCGTACAGTCATAGATGAAAAATATTAATAGACATCCTAATAAAACATATTAATAGAAAAATGGGAAGGAGGAAAACTTATATAGAACCCATCTCTTATGATTTGTAAAAGCCGTTGGAAAATCTGTTATTGCTTTGGAATTTATTCATATGGTCAAAACAAGATTATATTCTCAATGCTTCCGGTGATGGAAAGATGCATATCAAAAGATGGCATCTGTTTACTGATGAAGAGAAAGACAAATATCGGATTCAACCGCGACGCCTGGTCGGGCACTTGATCTAGCAGTGTAAGTTCAAAAGGTAAGATTTTGCAGTGTTCTAGAAGATCATGACTATAAAAAAATTTCATGATGGTTTTTGAAGCCTCAAAGCTGATTAGTTTTGCTCTTAGAAAGTGGTCAAAATAGAGATATTTTCTAGAAAGAACTCCCACAATGGAGACAGAAACGTACATAAACTTTTGACTCACAGAGAAAGACAGAAAAGAGCAGCTAATTTTATCTATTTGAAATGGACTACATTTTAAAAATTAAATACGCTCGAACTTTTATCCTTTTTCTTCTTCTTCTTCTTCTTCTTAAGGTAATAATGATGCATTATTTGAAAGTAAAATAAAAGAAAGTAACTTGTGGGGTTATTTTAACTTGAAATTGGAAAAGAATCTATTCTTGTCACGTGGTCAATGAATTATTATTATTATTATTATTTTAGTAGAATTGGGAGTAAAAATTCGAACCAAACTTTGTAGTTTCTAAGACACTTGTTTGTCAATTGGATAATGTTCAAATTGTTATTATTATTAATTATTATTTTTAGTAAGTAGAGGATTTAAATTTTGATGGGTGAGATGTTAAGTGTCTATGAATAAAATTTAACTTTAAAATTTAGTATTATTTAAGTGGACTTTAAATTTTAATATATAGTAAAATTAAATATTTTTAACTAGAGTATGGTATGTGCATGGATGTGAATTTCTTTTCTTTTCTTTCTTTTTTTTTTTTTTAAAAAAAACTAAACTTTATAATATGATTTAAATTTAATGTTATTTTATCTTAACGAAAAGAGAGGTTTATTTTAAATCTCATTATGATTTTTTTTTTTTTGAAAGCTAGGATAGTGGGGTGTAAGGTGTTGGTTACATTGATTGTATTTTAGTTTCACTGTTTTATTTCTTTAGTTCCACGGTGAAATTTTCTTTACCAACATGTTTTTGGAGAAAAAAAATGGTTAAATACTTAATTTAACAATAATTTAGGATAGCAGTGGCAGAGCAAGGAATTTTATATAAGGACACTGTATGTACAAATATAACAAAAAAAAACTATAAATGACGGTAAAAAAGATATATTTATTGAGTAACTAATTTATTATATTATAATTGCTCTCTACGAGTTTTCATGTTTTGAAATCGATCATGACTTTTCACTTACTTTTCTAGTTTGAATATTTAGCAATATAAATAAAATATAGCATCCTTTGAAATGTCATATTGTAACTAATTAGAATATTCACTTAACCAAGCTGTATTAAATCGTCTCGATTTTATTCCAAAATTCTTAAAGGGAGAAGCATGATTTCGAGATTGACAATGACTTTTTAGTAAAGATGCTATACGAACTTGATCTCGAATATTATAATTATAATCATAAATTTTGGTTCTTAGACCATGATTAGTTTTTTTAGATTGATTAGAATCTAAAACATTTTTCTTCTTTGAATTAACTCTATAAAAGTATTATAATAATAAGAATATTACATTCTATTATATAGATTTAAAGGCATAAAAACTTAAGTCTAAGAAAATTTTAAAACTTACTTGTCGTGTTCGTATATCCAAACGAGTAATAGCAAATAATCCTCAAATTAATTTTAAAAACCTATACGAGTAAATGCGAATGTAAAGATAACATGAAAACAAATAAAAATATACAAACTGTAATGTGAATATAAAATTATGTGAAAAAAATGAATGATACATTTTTAATCGAATGTTCTTGAGATTGAAAAGTGAATTTCGAAAAGAAGAAAAAAAAAGTTTATAAATCGACTAGTCTTGTTGGTAAAAAAAAGTTATTTGACTATTTATTAAAGAAGACACATTATTATATTCAAAATGTCATATTCTATGATCAACTTTTCTTTATTATTCTTTACATGAGTCGGGTTTTAAAAGTCCATTAAAAATTAAAAATTGGAGTAAAAAGTCATACGAAATCTAAAATAAAATGAAGCAAGCAATAGGAGTCAAACCCCTGTCCTTCGCCAACCAGATAACACTACATAGAAATAGAAATGTTCAATTGTCCCGTGGGGATGGGGCCTCGGGGGGAACGGGGAGGGAGTGAGGAAAAAATTCCCCGTGAGCTAATTCCCCGTCCCTCCCCTCGATAGTCTTTATTTATGTATGCAATATAATTATTTAATGTTATGTTATTATTATTATTATTATATAAACATTACATTTAAATTTCAAGTTTGATTGTTTATTAGTCAAGATAATGCATATGTTTAAATTGAATATTTACATTTAAATTATATACGTGAATAATTTGATTTATATTTATTTCTTTCTACTAAAAAAAAGTTTATTAATTTTTTTTATGCCAAAATTTGAGTAATTTATTTCTAAATTCAAATTGTCAGGTAAAATTAACCATAATGAACTATTTAGTGATAAAGTTAATTGTGTATTTAAAATTTATTCACATTAGTGATTTAAATCAATTGATTTTTTTTTTTTTTTTAAATAACTACTGAGGAAAAATTACAGGGAATCGACCTAATCTTCGTGGGAATTTTCACTGGGATGGGGAATGAAATGAGGAGCGGGGATGGAGACGGGGAATGACATCCTTGGTCCCGCCCCACCCCATGGACACCTCTACACTTAATATATATACTTTATAATTTATATTAAAAATAAAAAAGAAGAATCAATTGGGGGGCACGTGCCCCTTTTGACCCCTATGTGGCTTTGCCCATGTAGAATGGTATTTTTTTTTAATGTTTGAACCAAACATTTTTTTCTTGAAATTTCAGTAACAATTTAGTTATGAACTTCTATTAATAATAATTTAAGTTTTATACTTTAAAAAAAATGTGTAACAATTTGGTCATCATTCTTTACAATTTGTAATAATTTACCCCTTATCATAAAAAATATTATTATGCTTTATTAAAATTTCTTATACAGACAAATGATTAAATTTGCTTACAAACTCCAAAGATTTTTTTCTTTTGGATACAACAAATTATAAAGACTAATTCACTACATGATAAAAAAATTGATATTTAATATTGATGATATTTTTTATGATAGAAATCAAATTGCTGTACATTTAAAATTACATGGACTGAGTCATTACTATCTAAAATTGATTAACAAACCGTACATTTTAACCAATTTTTAGTTAAAAATTTATGATAGTAATAAAACTAGAGTGATATAAATTCAAAATTACCAAAAATTTGGATGTCAAGTGGCAAGTACGTCCTAAATCCTCCTATGTTATATTAAAAGCATTTATTTCTTGGAATATACAACTGCGCCAATCTTCTATAAAATTACCATTCCTTCAAAATATATTGTTTTGTGACAAATTTCTAATAAGAAAATTTTGGTAAACATTTATTCCTGCCACGTCGGCTTCTTCAGTCTTTTAAACTCTTGATGTGAACATATAGTTTAGCCACATAAATTGGTCGAATAAATACTACCTATATGATGTAGAAACTTAACAATAACAATCACGTTCGTAATGTTTATTTTTTAATTCATTTTTCGAGACTTTTTAAGGATCAAAATAAACATTTTAAAAATAATCAAATTACTATTTTTTACGAAAAGCAAAAATGGACCATTTCAAAGTTAAAAATGAAAACGGAATAAAGTTAAAAGTAGATACCCTAAAATGAGATTTAACCCTCTAGATATAATCATATGCTTTAGAAACAATAATAGAAATTATTGTATTCTAACAATTCATAGGCAAAAAATGATTGTGAGATTGAAAAGGCTAAAATTTGCAATTTATATAAAGCACAAAAAAGGTAATTGTCCCATTCAGATTCCCTTAAATTTTGGGGTGGTCAATAAAGAAACCACTCTTTTTAGATCACAAAAATCTAGGATCAATTTCAAATTCATATAACAATGTATATAAAATTATTATTATTATTATTATTATTTCCCCCCCTAAATTTTGTATGATTTGCAGTGGATGGGGTTGCAAAATGCAACATGAGATGTCTTGTTTCATAGGATTATTGCATGACAGCAGACATCATTAATAAACATTATTGACTTTGCTCAACAAAATATTACACTTTGGAGATTTGCAAATCCTTTTCATAGTCAACACTACAGCAAATAGGATTGCAAATCTTCTACTATTACCACTCCTAATTTAGGACCCTCAAAAATAGCTTTTAATTATGCAAGAAAAATATCGGTTTAAAGTTTAAATTATTTAAGACCCATTTCATAACTATTATATTAATAGATTAAAATACTATTTAGTTCGGTTCTATTTTTTTTAGTTTTGGTTCAATTTGGTCCTTGTAATCTCAACATATTTATTTTGGGTCTTTTATTTTTTTTTAAAAAAATGACTATTTTGATCCTCATTTGTATTATTTTGATATAAAGTTTAGAAAAATGAGTTAAAAAAATATGTGACCAAAATGGTTAGTTTTTTAAAGTGTTAATGACCAAAATGGACATTTTAAAAGTACATGAATCGAATGAAATATTTTGAAAATACATGGACTAAGGCTCCATTTGGGATTACTGTAGCTTTTAAAATAATTACTGGCAGATGTGCTTTTAGAAAAATCAGCGGTGAAAAAAAGTAAAATAGTATTTGGTAAATTTCAACTGAAACTTGAAAAAGTAGGTCAGAGTGTTTGGTAAATGAATACAAAAACATCTTATTTAAGATATAATAACTAAAATAGACTTATAATCAACTTTTTTTTAATTTAATATTTTAAATCATTATTTAGTATGATAAATTTTGTTTATTATAGATTAAATTTTAAAAATGATGGAAAATAGCATTATTTTAAAGTAATGAATATGGTATTTTTTTTAAAAAAAAATGATGTATTTAACTCATGAAAAATAGAAAATAGATTTGATTAGGTGAAAAATAGATAAATATATTAAATAAATCTTCTTTTTAAAGTATAAAATTAAAAATTAAAAATTAATTAAAAATTCTACCTAATTTTAGGAGAATCTAAAAGCTAGAAGATATTGTTTTTTAAAGTCAACGTGAAATTATGTTTTTTTAAAACAGATTTTAACCGATTTAATTTAAATATATTTTAACAAACGCGCAAAAAAAAAAAAACATTGTTGTTCAAATAAGTTTTCACTTTAATTTTGTTTTCTAGGTAGGAAAAAAATTAGTAAAATGTCTTCTTAGTCCCTAAATTTTTTAGTAAGCTTCAACTTAACTCCATCTTTTACAATGTCACTTTTACCCCTAAATTCCGTGTTTGGTTTTTGCTTTGTCTTTAAATTTTAAAATATTACATTTTTATTCTTGAGTTGTGAGTTTTGTTACCTATTTGGTCCTAAATTTTCATTATTTATACTATACTTTTAATTTTTCGCTAAGTATCATTTTTGGTTCTTGATATCAATTTCTATTAATTATTTTAAAATAATTAAAATAAATATAATTAAATTAATATTTTCTAATTTTTCATCACTACTAAAATTAATTAATAAATTTTACATCGTAATTGTTTTAAATTAATTAGATGAAAGTTAATACAGAAGACCAAAAAGAGAACATGGATGAAATCTCAAAGATAAAAGTATAAAATATTGGTACATGAATTATCATTCAACATCTCTTCCTACCATTACTAAATTATTAGAAGTTTTGCAATCTCGGTTTCTCTAATTTGATTCAAACATAGCTTCGTGAATAGAGTATCAATTTGATTGTTTTTTAAAAGGTGAAAGTTTGATCTCTAAAACTAGTAATTATTTAACTATAGAAAATTACTATTGCTTTAAACATAAAATGCAGATGTGTTCACTTTCCTTCACTAATTAGGAATAACTTAAATTAAGATTTATTGAGAGTTCATGAATTTTTTGAATAAAGTTCAAAATAAAGAGACCAAAATGATATTGGAATCATAAATTTAATTTACAAACTAAACCTTTTGTTTTCACCGAACAATTCACTGAATTTTAAAAAGTATCAGTAGGCATGAATTTTTCATTTTTTGTATTTCACAGGTTCTTGAACTTGAAAAATATTATAAAAAATTTTCAATTTTGTGGATAGTAGATCATTGGCATTTATACGAAATTTTTAAAAATTAATTCATCAACTATATATATATAAAATTAAATAAAAGCTTCAACTTTCAATTTTGTGTCTGACAAATTCATAAATTTTACAAAGTATTGAATAAGATCGAGTGACTTGTTAGATTCGATCATACCAACACTAATGCACCGGATCTCATCAGAACTCCCACAATTAAGCATATTTGGACAAAAATAGTATTAAGTTGGACTACTTGGGAAGTCCTCGTGTTGCATCCTTTTTAGAAGGTCAAGTGACATGTTGACAAAAAATAAAAATTGAAAGTGTAAGAACTTATCGAATACTATTTGAAGGTTATAGACTTATTAGATATTTCTTAAAGGGAAGGAACCAAATAAACAAAACCTTAAAAATGGAAGGACTAACTTATAATTTAAATTGATCGAAACAATTATTGAATATTTTGTTTCTTTGGAAGTATTCAGCCATGGAACTGTGAAGAAATTCTTCATGAAAAGTGTTTTTTGAATTGAATTGGATCTTTTGTTTGTTATTGAACTTCCCCCACCATGTTTGTCTTCTCCAAGTTTGAAATGTCAAAAACAGCTTTAAAAAGTGCTTTTCTGAAAACTTCCTCTGCTCCCTTAGCTTTCTAGGGGCCATATTGAGATGTTTCTAACTTATAATTATTCTTAAATGGCATCATTTTAATCATCATCTTCTATATTATTCAAAAGCTTTGAGATTTTACCTCATATCTTATTTCTTTTTCTTTTCTCATATATATTCCTCTCCATTTGTTTGAAAAATCACTCACTTTACCATCCTTTTTATTTTATCTTTCCAAAGGAAGCATCTTTCTTCTTCACTCTCTTTCCCCCCCTTTTTTCAAGTGACATGTAATTACATTGAATTACTAAGATTATCCTACACGTGTCTTAGATTATCTTTCTCAAGCACTTCTTATTAGTTGTACGATGATGCACTATCTTCTTTGGTTATCATCACGACACTTCTCTCTGCCACTCTTCAAATTCTTTCAAACTCAACTTGTTTATATCTATATGTGTCGATATACTATGACACATTATTTTTGAATTGTGGGTTAGGAGTATTATTTAGGTTCATTCTTGTACCTAAAGTTGAATTTCTATGTAAATTAAGTTCATACCACCTCACTTTTAGTTCGAAACACTTAGAAGGTTATTGTGAAACATGATGTTACGATCATTACTAGAGATTCTTATTGAGATTTTGATGAGCAAAAAAATGTGAGACTAGCTAGCCCACCAATCTAAAATACTCAAAACAAATAAATCTTATTTTTCAATCAATTGGTTGTCTTTATTAATGCAATCGATAATTGCATCCAAATTATAATGTTAGATCATTTGTTGATATATATGAGAGTTGTAATCTTAATTATTGTCAAAGTTATTAGGAAACTTGACAATCCATTACTACTATGCAAACATAATTTGAAAGATGATCAGAATAATAATATGGGCAACAAAAAAGGTAGAGCAAAAGGATAGAGATTACACCAAAATTTTATATAGGCTTATTCAACGTGGGCCATGTTTAGTCTTCTAAAAACTCTACATGTTCGATTATGATAGGACGTGTCTTTCTTATTTAAGATCTTCAATAAATATAAGTCTTTATGACCTCCCAGCATTCTCGTGCATCTTTTACAATTTGGCAATGTTATAATCTTTGTTTATTTTGAATTGTTTTTAAGAGTGAAAACTATCCTTACAAATAATTCTTTTTTTTTCATCTATTGTCAAGAAAAAAAAATAAAAATAAAAATAAAACTAATCTCTTTTTCCACTCTTTTTAAATTTTCTTAAACGTTGTTAAAGTGAGCTCAAGGTCATTGTAAGATTGTTTTATTTCTATTGTCAAGAAAAAGAAAATTAAAATTAAATTTTTTTCTTAAAAAAGAACCAAGGTCAAATTACAAAAAAACAAGAACAATTTTCAACATCCAAAAACTAAAAAGTAAAATCCTATTTAATAACCTTTTTATTTTGTGTTTTTTTTTTCCGAAAATTAGACTTGTTTTCTCATAGTTTCTCAAATATAATTTTCATCTTTCTATAAATAAACATTGAATTCTTTAGTTAAATTTTAAAAACAAAAACAAGTTTTAATTTTTAACATCTATTTTATTTTTTAGTTTTCAAAACTTAGTTGGGTTTTAAAAACGTTACTAGAAAGTGAGTAACAAAACAAAGAAATCAATAAATGTGTTTTATAAGCTTCAAAAACCCAAGACAAAATATTAGGGTCTAATTTGATAATTATTTGATTTTCCGTTTTTAGTTGTCAAAAATTATGCTTATCGTTTAGTTTTTTATTTTTTTGAAAAATTAAGCATATAGACACTACTTCCACCTTATAATTTATTCCTTAATTATCTACATTTTACCAATAGTTTAAAATATCAAGTCAAAATTTGAATTTTTTTTTTTAAAAAAATAGCTTTTAAACACTTGTCTTTATTTTTGAAATTTGGCTAAGAATTCAACCATTGTAGTTAAGAAATATGCAAATCATTATAAGAATGTGGAAGAAATAGACTTAATTTTTAAAAATAAAAAATAAAAAACAAAATTGTTACCAAACTGTGTCTGTTTTTTTAGTTTTAAAAAATTAGCATAGTTTTTTAAAATACTCTTAAAAAAGTGGATAACAAAATAAAAACATCATGGGTAGAGGAATTGTTTATAAATTTAATTTTAAAATTTAAAACAAAAAACCAAATGGTTATCAAATGAAGCATAAGACATTATTTGATAATAATTTTGGCTCGATTTAGTAATTATTTCGTTTTTAGTTTTTGGTTTTTGAAAATTAAATCCATTTTCTTACTATGATTTGCATCTTTCTTTAGTACAAGAGTTGAATTCTTAGCTAAATTTCAAAAATGAAAACAAGTTTCTAAAAACTATTTTTTATTTTTTAAATTCTGGCTTCATTTTTTAAAATATAGGTAAAAAGTAGACAACAAAGGAAGAAATCTATATGGGGTAAAGTTGTTTGCATGCTTAATTTTAAAAAATTAAAAATAAAAAATCAATTAGTTACCGAATGGAGCTTTCATTTTCTGTTTTATGTTTTCTAAAATTTATGCTTCTTATCTCCCAAATTTTCGATTATTAATTTTGGCTTTCTCATAGAATCACTCAAGTTTGTAGTCAAATTTTAAAAGTAAGAACAAGTTGTATAAAAACTACTTTTTTTAAAAAAATATCAGTGATAGGCAAAAATTAAAAATAAAAAGTAGTTGTATAAAAACTACTTTTTTAGAAAAATATCAGTGATAGGCAAAAATTAAAAATAAAAAGTAGTTGTATAAAAACTACTTTTTTAAAAAAATCACTCAAGTTTTTAGTATGAGTTAGGCAAATATCAGAGATAGTCACTTATATAATTCTTATTGATAGCCTTCTATCACTTATCATTTCAAAAGTTGATAACTACTTATAGAAGTCTATAGTTGATATCAACCAATAGCCTTGAGCATTAATATTTTAAATTTGATTAGACTTGATCAAAGTGTATCATCTAATAGCCATTGAAAACTGATAAAAAAAATTGAAAGGTGAAATTTCAAGTGTTATTATTTTAAGATTATATTAATATTTCTCAAATTGAAAGTTATTACTGATAACAACCATCAATGATAGTAGCTATCAGTGGCTATCACTAATAGTTACTATCAATTGTTATCATTGATAGTTGCTAGTTTTCAATTTGAAAAAATTGGAAGAAGAAGCGTGAAATGTTGGGTTGTGTGTGAGCTTTTTAGTCATTTACCTATATAGTTATTACAGATAGCTACTATCAGTAATACATGATGCTAATTTTGTACCATATCCCTAATATATTTATCCTTGTTTTACATTTTTTATTACTTTGGGTCTGATTGTTATTTATTACCTATTCAACTAAAAATTTGTGTAACCTTTTGTTTCCATTTTTACTCCTCCACATATTGAACTATTTTTCCTGTTTGAGTGAAACTAGGAACAAATAAGTGGATATACAAATTTACAACCCTTTAAATTAAAAAATTCAAATTACATTATTTCAAAAAAAAAAAGGAAATTAAAAATTACAATAATACTCAAATTATAAAATATAATCATAATTAAAAATGAAAATATTGAAGAAAAATGAAAACATGTGTTAGGGAGTAGCCATAATAAAAATGTACTTTATTGGAATAAAGTGACTCAAAGATAAAGCATTAGTAAATTTGTGCTTCCATTGCATGTCAAGTCATTTCAGATGCTAAACCCATGTTTGGGCTCCACACAAATTAAATCATTTTTTTTTATTAACCAAACCCTTTGACTCTTCACCCCTTCCCTTCTACCTTTTTTTTTTTTTTTTTTTTTAAGTATTAGAATATTTTCTTTTTTAGTCTCTCAATTTTTGTCAATAAACGTGTCTTTAAGAATGTGGCTAGGCCAAGGAGTTGAGAAGTAAGAAGTTATGAATTTCACTTCTTATTCGGTCCAAAGGAATTTATGGATTCTACTACTAAAAAAAACACCAATTTTATACAACTCTCTCTACTGTAAGCCAAGTTTACAATTTTCAAACTTCATAACTCGTCTTACCCCAAAAGTCCTCTAAGATTTTACCAATATGGTTGTTTTAAGAATATGTTTAAAAGTTCAATGGATATTTTTTTTTATTGTTATCTTAAATATTGACATGAAATTTTAAATTAGAAAATTTTATTTTTCTTTCCCTTCTCCCTTTCTTTCCATCTTCTTCTTTAATTATTATTTTTAATTTAAAATATCATGTCAACATTTAAGAATGATGATGATGATGATGATGATAATAATAATAATAATTACTTCTGGTCCCTTAAATTTATCTAAATGAGTTTAACTCAATCATAATGAATATACGTAAAGGGAATATATATTCTTAAAAATTTAGAATCACAAAATATATATTTTCAAGGTTTATGGATCAAACACATCTATTATTGAAAGTTTAGAGACTATAAAACGTAAATTTTTCTAAAATTAATATCTAATATATCAATTAATTTTTATATTTTAAAACTTCCAAAACTTTATTCATTAGACACGAAATAGAATGTTTAGACCTATTAGACAACTTAGAAGTTTATGAACCAAATATACATGAATCTCAAAATTAAGAGACTAAACTTGTTATTTAACTAGCAAAGTGAGCTTAGCTCAATATTATTGACATACACCCCGATCTCGAGGTTCAACCCCAACCCCTCGCAATTATTTTACTAAAAAATTTGTCACTTAACTTTAAATTTATCATCCTATTTTTGGTTCAAAATTTTCAAAAAATTATTTTATTTTTTATTTTCTATAGAGAGAGCGAGAGTGAGAGAGCTTATATTATAAGATAAAATTAGTC
Source organism: Benincasa hispida (assembly GCF_009727055.1). Taxonomy (NCBI): domain Eukaryota; kingdom Viridiplantae; phylum Streptophyta; class Magnoliopsida; order Cucurbitales; family Cucurbitaceae; genus Benincasa; species Benincasa hispida. Next base: position 23,501,927 of record NC_052360.1, read on the forward strand.
ACCTTATTTATAAATATAGCAAAAAAATAATAAATATATGCTAAAATGACAAATTGATTTTCATGATTAATTAAATACAATTTTGGCATAAGCATACCTCCTCTGTCTCTCTCTTACATGACCGTATCTGAGACCTTCGTCGCCCGCCTCCTCTCCTCCTCCCGAAGAAAAAAATCCAAAATTCTGGCCAGCGTCAACTCCCTCCGCCTCACCCTCCTTGTCTTTGGCTTGTCGATCGGGCAGCAAACGGTTGCGAGTATCGATCGCCCTCAGCCTTCTCCATGTCCCGGTCGTTCTGCTACTGGACGATCGAACCCACCTTCAGCCTTAATATAGAAGTTGAGTGATTGTAATATACTGAAATCTGTGAATGCTTTTTAAGCTAAAACACTAAGTGCAGAAGAAGGCATTACCCATTACCATTAGGCAACTCAATTGTGAGACATATATGTATGTTTAATTTGGAGTTTGATTTTAATTTTTTTTTGTTTGTTTTTCTTTTCTTTAGATTTGATAATAAATCAATCTATCAACTAAAGGTGATATGCTTCTATGACCGATAGTTAATGGAATCAGTAATAGAAAGTAATATGCTTATATCATTGATAATTTTAGAATAGACTTGAAAATTATATTTCTTGTCGACTTCTTTAAATAAATCTAAGTACCACACTATCTAAAGGTACAAAAATTTTTAATATAACATTATTACCTCACGTGTTGTTGAACTAAAGAACGTTATTATTTTGAAAAATAGTAAAAACAAAAACCATATCTCACATTTCTAAATAAATCAATATCATGTGTATTTTGGGTGTTGATTGAATGACTTTACATTAAAAAAAATAATAATATAATTTCAACAAAGTTCTAAAATTATAAGTATTTTCTTCAAATGGAAATTAGGTTAAATTCTATCTCAATTAAACTTTTAAGATGATGATGGCAACAAATAACGATAGTTTATTCTTTATCTAAATATATTATTATTTTTCTCCCAAGCCAAAAAATATATATATAAATGCGTAATGAGTTAGCAAACCAAAATTTATATATTTAAAAAAAGTAAAAATAGATAAATAATAAATGTTTAGTTGGAGATTAGTTTGTTGATGAAATAATTATAAAATGGAGAATTGGAATATTAAAGCAAAAGATAAGAAGATTGGAGTGGAGACACATAGGGGCTCACCAATCCCAGCATTATTGGTGTATGCAACCCCATCTTCCTATTCCTTCAATAAATGAGAATGCAATTAAATCAATTTTTGCCAAACTTCTTATTACAATAATCTTTTTTAAATTTATTTTATCTCGGCTTCTATACATTTTTTATTTGGTCTTCTTTCCATTTAGAAAAATAACATTTGATTTCACCTTAATTTTTCAAACTTTAATACTTGTTTCTTTTTTAATTTTCAATGAATACAAAAAAAAAATAAAAATAAAAATAAAATGTAATGCAAGTATGAGTTACGAGAAATTGATGAGCAAAAGGTAAAGTTTAAGCTATGTATGATTCTTATAATAACAGAAAATTAGTGACAATTATGCCAAATATAGGTTAAATCTCTCTCTTAACATCTAGATACATATTCCTAATTTGTTTAATTATTTATTTTCTAACATTGAAAAAATTATAATGACATCTTAATCGATTAAATTACAAGAGTGTATGTAACAAAATTTTAAATTTACAAATTGCATTCAATAAAAATTAAAATGTACTCAATCAAATCGAACCTACCTTAATTGGCATATGAATATGTTAATAACTAGGTTTGAATCCTCATCTCATCCCATCTATAAGCCAAAAGGTTGAAATGTACTTATATTTTATGTAATAAAATTCAACAAGTTATTGAAAAATAATACCTAATAACATGCCAAATAATTAATGCATGAGTAAATTGCAAAAGTTATCAATTCCAACATTTATTGTTTTCTTCCGTAATACTTTTTTGAAAAATAATAATTTTGTAAATCATAAATCATTACACTTATTATTCATTTCAAGCCTATAAATTACATTAATTAATATCAATTTTCAAAATTTACCTTTAATTTTAATTAATAAATATAAATGGTCCAAGGATCAAAATTAATTCTTAGAGAATTTTAACCATTTTTATTTTAATATTTGGTAAAACACAAATTATTACTGATTTTTTTAAAATCACTTTTCAATTTTTTCTTAAGTTCAAAATCACTACCTACTTGCTTTTAAGAGCAATTTTCCGGAAAAAATTGTCATATCATATAACGAATTATTTTAAATTACACTCTTATCATTTTTATATATGTATTTTATTTTATATTAGTTCAATATTTTCTTAACAATTATTTTTCTTTAACTTTCATTAAATAAATTATTTGCAATTTAAATCATGTAATTTTTAAAACAATTAACTTACATATATAAAATGGATGTTGAATATAAATATAAAAATAATTTGAATAATAGGTCTGCTTTGTGCATTATAACAAATTACAATAATGTATATAAAAAATTCTTATATTAAATATTGAAAAATAAAATAATAAAAAAAAAGATTTCTAATTTAATCACACTAATTAGCTTCATATTACAAACAACGCCAAACTCTCATAATATTGAAAACTAAATTTGACTTTTGAATTAGGTAACTATTATTAATGATTAGAAAGAAAAAATGGTGAAATAGAATAACAAATACAATCCAACCACCAATCAGAAACCGACACGTTCTTCGTTCTATATCATATTAGAAAAAAAAAAGAAAAAAATAATAAAAAGTGGGGCCCATATAGTTTGGTAATTTGAGAGGGGAATCCACACTACAACAAGTTGGCACTTCACCAAACTTCCGCTTTCACACACCCCAAAATTAGGAAAAATATTTATCAATTTTTTTTTTTTTTTTTTAAATTTTACATTACAAGAATTTTCTCGGAATCCAAACAACCCCCCTCTCTCGGTAGCATTTTCCTTTCCATTTTCTCGGGAAAATGTTAATATTAATATTGATATTAATACTTTAGAAAATTAGGTAATATTAAAATTAAAAAAGGGGAGAAAAAAACATAGCAATAACAATGAGTGAAGTTATTAACTAACGCCACGCCGTTGTGACGGTAAGAGTCCGCCCCATCCAACCGAAGCAAATTCCTCCGTTTTCTTCTTTCACGGTGAACCCTGGGTTGACTCGGTACCCTGAACTCAGCCGAGTTTTCATTGACTCGGCTACCGTTTGACTCATCGGCCTCGCCTCGAACCCAGCCATTCCCATTCTAGCTCGCCACTTGCCTGAAACCTCGCATCTTTCGACTCGGTCTCTCCCCTCGCAAGCTAGGGAATTGGCTAGCTTGCGGCCAAGTCCCTCCTCGACCTTGACACGGTCCGGGTGGTCTCGTTGCACGGTTGAGTCGATGGCGTCGAAGAGCGAACTGTAGTATACGCATGACTCGGTCACCCGTGCTGCAAACGGGGCGGTGTTCATGTTCAATTCTTGCTCCATTACTGTCACGACCGCGGGTGCCAACGACTTGACGCGGCGGAGGAGCTCGTCGCGGGGATTCTCCGTCGACACGCTCTCGTCCGGCATCCGATATAACTTGAATGCGAAATTCACTGCCAGTGATTCGTCTGGCTCGCAGCCGAGTGAGTCGCGTGTCAACTCAGCAAGTTTGTGTCTCACGATGTTAAAATTGAACCCAACGCCGAGTTCGTTCGCGAGCTGACTCAGCGACTCGCCGACTAGTTTCAACATCTCGTCGCTGCCGGTTTCTGCTACAACCGCCGTCAGCTTCACGGCGACCTTCCCTTTCTGGCGGCCGGAGAGAAGATGGATTAGGTTCATGTACTGACCACCCTTTCCGATATCGAAATCCACAACGTGCAATTTCCGATCCTCTTCCCCAATCGCCTCAAGAATCGCGAGATTCGCCGCCATGAAAGCGAGCTTGAAGCAAGGAGAAACATCATACAGCAACTGAGTCGCTGCTGAGTGCTCGTCGCCGAAAATCTCCATCACCGGCGGCGGAAATTCCGCCGGATTCACCCGTGATTTGAGAGCCAAAACCATATACTCTGCCAATCTCTGTACAGAATTACCTCTGGCATTCGAAATCTTAACTACCGGCGCAAGAATCTCATTAACGCCCTCTAATTTCCCCTCGGAAATCGCAGCGGCAGCATCGATTACAGACTGTTTCCAAGAATCGGAAGCCGGAGACGCAACAGAGGAGGATGTAGACGAAGAACAGGAAGATGAAGCAGAGGAAGTCGGACTCGGATTCTGCGCCGTTGGACTCGGATTCGGACTGATCAGATCATAAATCGTCTCACACCATGCGCTATTCGAGCTCGTAATCACAGAAACAGCGTCACTTCCATCGTCATCTTCAAGAAGCTCTTTCTCCAACTCCTGAAGTCGGTGGTTCATCATCTTCTTCTTCTCCGAGTCCAAAGTCTGCAAATCCCTGACCGGAATCCCAGCGTTGGGCTGTTGACGAAGCTGCTGAAGAAGCGCGCCGGAACTCGTGCCATAGAGGCGGTGGGACTGAACATCGGGGGACGGCAAAGACATAGTAGAGTAGAAATCCAAATTGGAAAGCGGAGAAATGGGTTGAGTGAAGGCTCTGGGCTTGACAGACCGGAGGAAGAGGTTGTTGAGAGGAAGATTGTGATGATTATGTTGATTGTGAGAGTGAAGATCGGCGAGATTCCGTTTTCCGAGGAGAGAAGAAGGGATTTGGCGAGTGATCTGAGCAGCGGCGGGATCTATGAAATTACCGCCGGAAAGCTGGGATCTGTAAGCATTTGGCTGAGAAGGGTTGGAAGACATGGATCTGCCGGCGGTATAGAAATCCGGAGCTCCACCGCCGGTGAAACCTGATTGCATCGTTACAAAACCGATTCCTTCCCTCTCTGTATCTCTCTCGAAGTTATTACGAAAAAGAGAGATTAAATTTTTTAAAAAAATTGTGAATTTGAGAATGGAAAATCAAAGAGAGAATATATATACATATATAAAGAAAGAAGAAGAAGAAACAGTTAAATAATCCTTCAGAATATAACGGAAGAAGATTTTAGAGAGAGAGAAGGTTTGATTTCAACTTTTTCAAAAAATTTAAATTATTGAAGAAATGTATCATCAAATAGCTCTCTGTTTTTTTCAAAAAAAAAATAAATAAAAGGAATTTAGAAAAAAAATTGAGAAAAAACGTGGGCCGTCGGATGTAGAGAAGATGGGGTTGGGTGGCGACAGTTAAGAAGAATTTGTGGTGATAAAACGAGGGTAGACCCAACCCATGCTCCTTACTTTCCACGAAACTTTTGCTTCTTCTTCACTTCATTCCCAACTCTCATCCCACCGCGCGTGCTCTTTACTTCCTAATTAATTTATTTATAAAAAAACATAATTTCAAATTTCGTTAATACATATATAGTGTGTGTGGGAATTTTAACATGGATGGATAGATGATTTTTAAAGATAATCCTAATTGAGAGTCCAAATTAAATTGCTTTTAAAGTTAGCATGTATATTTATCTAAATAAGATATAATGTATGTATAAATTGATATACTTATAAAACTTAAGAGTTTGAATCGATAAACTTTTAAAATTTAGGAATATAGAGTTCAAGGTAATATTTTAATTTTATTTTTTAAAAATCTTTTTAACTTTAAATTTAAATTATATAATTTAGATATATTAGATGACAATATGAATTTTTTTTTTTTGTTCTTGGTTTTTGAAAATTCATGTTGTTGACTTATACTGTGTTCAATTTATACATGGTTTCACCTTAAATTTTTGTTTTCAAAATTTAGGTTTATTTATCAAAGTACATAACAGATTAAAAATATTGTAGGTGAGTTTTAGATAATTACCAAACTGGATATTATAATTTAATTTAATTTAATTTTAATTTATATGGTCTCACAGTTTTATTATAATTCATATAATTTGGTCAAACTTCACTATTTTCCTCTATTGTTATTATATTAGATAGGTGCTATGTTCTTTGTTATTTAGCCCATTGTGTTGGCCAACTATGTTATGATTTATAAACGAGTGAAAAATAAAGAAAAAGATAGGTGGGCAAAAAGTAATTTAGATAATTAATAATATTTAATCAATCATAGAGACTAAATAATGATATTTTATCATATCATATAGAAACCAAATTAGAAATTTGTAGTAGGAACAAAGTAAAATCAAAACAAAGTTACATAGGTTAAACTGAATCTTGTGAGATAAAATGTGTGATCTAATTTTAATTTTATTCAAAATAAATAAATTTTGTTTAGAACTTTTAAAATAAATAAACTTGATATAATATGCCATTGAAGATAATAATAGCAATGCTCATAATTATATAAAAAAAATAATGATGATAATGAAAAAAAAAAAAAAAGAGTTGTTACCCAATACGTCACTAAAATAAATGTCTCATTTATTCGTATTGTATCATTCTTAATTCATTTAATGGAGAGGATATCACAACTCCTGTTATTAGGGTTGAAAAATCTATATTTTATGATAGATGAAAATAGTTATTGATGAAAAAAAATCGACATCGATAACCTAAAATATTGTTCCATTGATTAGATACATGAGTCTATTTAGCAATATTATCAAGATATAATTTGAAAATTATTTTTAATATATAAAAACTTATTTAAAAATTCTTTATTTTGTGTTTTCTCCACCTTGAAGGGTTTAAGTTTTAGTGGGTGATAAGTGTTTTTGAAACTTTATGATTTTGAAACTTGAAAATTTGCAAGTTATGACAAAACAAATATTATTATGTTGAACTTTCAAAAAGAAGAAAAAAAGAAAAAAGAAAAATACGAAAGGAAAAAAAATCATTATATATGATATCCTTGGTAGTGGGATGTTCTGATAAAGAAATTTTGTTAAATATGCCAATTTGATGCCATTTGTTCCTTATGATATAAATACTTTTGTATTTTTCAGACCCAATATATTAATATATTTTTATTTTACTGCATTTTCTGTTGGCCATTATGCATATAATACAATTTTTTAAAAAAGAAATTCAGATACTTTTATAATATAGTAAAAGTATCACGTTTAGCTTTTTATCTTATAAAATTAGCACTTTTTTAAAAACTCGTAAAAATAATTTTTCTCAATTCATCTCGGACAAGAAAAACTAAAAGTTAGTTAAAAATTAATTTTTTTAACTTATCGATTATTTTTTTATCATCTAGTACATCTCGCATTATTACACATTGATATTTGCTTTTTTTTTTTTTTAATCTTCCCAAATCTTATACTATTTTCAAATTTTGTCCAAATTTGGTTTAATATTATATTAAATTATTACATACTTTTTCAAATCTTTAGTATAATTTATGTTTTCACAATTTTATGAATTTCCAAAATTCTAAATGCGTTTTCCAATTATCAAATTAAATTTTTCGAATTGATTTAACGTTTTTAAATTTTGGGAAAGATCAAATTTGTCAAAAATTTGGGTAAGATTTAAGATTATAGAAGCTCGGTGTTAATCACGTCCGAGATTCTACCGAGAAAGTTCAAATATATAAATTTTAGTGAAAATTATGCCTAAAATTTTATCAAGAAAACTCAAATATATAGAATTTCGGTATTATTTTGTCTGAGATTAACATCGAATGCACATAATCTCGCTGTATAATCTGGCAAGATGTACCGAAAAAACCTCAAATAATCGATAAGTTAGAAAAAAAATTGATTTTTTAAAACTAAAATCCCGTGGTCGATCTTATCCGAGATGAATCGAGAAAAACTATTTTTATGAATTTTCAAAAAAAAAAAATGCTAATTGTATAAAGTAAAAATATAAACGTGCTATTTTTTACAATTTTTCTATCTATGCTTTAATTTATCTATTTTTGTTCATATTTTTTTTCCCTTTTTTAAAGCATACATAGATAGATGATCAAGGGTTCAAGGGACATAAATTATTTATTTGAAAATCATATTTTATTAAGCTTTACCTCAATCTTTCCATTGAAAAAAAAGTATAAATTTATCATTTTGAAAAAAGCAAGGTATATAGTTATCTAACTGTATTTAATATGAACTCTTTTTCATAAGATTGAAGGTCCAAATTCTATTACTTGATTTCTCGTATTGAAAAAACAAAATACTCCTTTTAATTTTATTTCGTGTTGCAATATTTAACTTAACTTATAAAAAGTATAGCAATTTCTAGTACATACACGATAGATTTTAATTAGATAAGTATTATAACTTTTACTATATGTTTAAATTTTGTTAGTTACCAAATGACATATTAACAATTCAATAATCTGACAAAATTCCAAGAAAAATATTTGGAAGGAGAAAATGGATCTCTCCTCCCTCCATAATAAATGAAAAATGCATATAAAAAGCAATGATTAAAATATTGATGTTGATATCAATGTTGAGATTTCAAATTTACAAACATATCAATGGATATGTCGGTTAAAAATGATCAATATCAATATCAATAGATATTCCTATAAATAAAAAATATAAAAATTATTTAAATTAATAATGAAATTGTTCTTTTCTTAAAAGTTAAGTTACAAATCTTATCCCTAAAAATGAAGTAAAAATGAAAATGAAGGAACAAAAATGGTCATTTTTTAAAATAATAAGAATATAATTAAACAAAAATAAAAGTATAATGATCAAAATAAAAAAGTTAATGAATATTTTGAAAGAAGAAAATTTAAAATAAATTAAATAAAAAGTATAAGGACAAACTATATATATATTTTTTTTGGGGAGGGATATGGAATTAATCGAAACAAGAGATATTTTAATATAAAAAGCGAGATAGGGAATGGAATGAGGAGTTTGAGAGTGACGCGCAAAGGGAAGACGCGTGAGGTGGAGAAAGAGAGTGGATGAAAGGGGCAAAAATTGGGGAGTGATAATCTGACAGGTGAATTTGAAAAATAAAAACAAAAAGAAAAAGGAAAAAAGAAAATGAAGGGACAAAAAAGCCCATAGAAAATGAATGTGGAAATGTAGTTTCACACGTGTACAAAGAGGAGAGGAACATTCAGCAGTACTTTGTCACAGCCACTTCATATATCTATATTTATATATATATATTTTTTTTTAATTAAAAAAAAAAAAACAAAAACTTCCTCTATTCAACCAGTTGGCAAAATCCACTCCTTTTCCAGTTTTCACAGCTCTTACCGCCACCTGTCGGTTACCCAGTTTCCTTTTCCCACTACCTTGGCCAACCCCCATCCACACAACTTCCCATTTTATTTATATTTATTATTATTGTTATTATTTTACTTTGAATTATAAAAAATATATGTTAGTATGTGAAAATATATTACATTACCTAATTTAAAAGTACTCAATTACTAGATGTAAAATTTTAAATTTTAAAATTGAGTAACCAAGTAAATATCCCTTCATAAACAAATTTGATATAATCGTAATGAAATTTCATTGACGGATCATTTGTAAAGAGTTTCTATAGTAAACATAATTGGATTGTTTTTTTTATCACGTTTACTTAAATATTTTGTAAATATAATCTGATTATGATTAAGACTAGTTACTTTATAGTACTTGTAACTAAATGAATTGTGTAATCTTATCGTTACTGTTATCGTTTAGGGTCAATTGGTAACATTATCCATAAAGATAATGGTAAGTGTGACAAATTCTTCTCCTATTTTAATGGTAACTTATCTAAGAGCAAAAATTTGAAAATTGTTCAAAAGTATCTAAAAAAAGCTATTCGATTTCACATAATTTTCAAATACAACTGGATTGATTACTTTTAACTCTGCAATCAAATTTCATTTGTTGATTAAAAATTTGATAGTGAGTCCCACATTTCGTTATGATCACAGTACACAAAACATACGTATTCAAATGGAGTAAACTTGGTAGATTACCATTAATAGTTTGCATTTTCATGGTAATAAACCCGACTTAATTTGTGTTTTAATCTTCTTTGTTTTCATTCAATTAAGTTTCTTTTTTTCCTTTTTAATTTAGTTTTTATGTTGTAATATATTTTTCAAGTTCATGATCTTCTTGTCTATGTCTAAAAATGAAAAGATTACATTACATGGCATCGAAATTATTATTATTAAAAAAAAAATACATAGAAGAAGAAAAGGTTGAAATTTGCACCTATCAACTGAGTCGAAATTTGGAAGAGAAATTTGAAACATTTTCCTTTTATGTGGACTAATTATACTTTTAAAATTATGGGCCGTTTGATAACGTTTTCATTTCCAATTTCTTGTTTTCCATTCTCTATTTCTTGTTTCCCATTTTCTCTTTTTTTGAGAATAAAGAATAAAAAACAGGAATATATTTGAGAACTATTCATGTTTCTTGAAAAAAGAAGCCAAAACAAAAACTTATTTGATAACTATTTCTTATTTTTTGTTTATGGTATTTTTTCCTTTACATTTTTTCAATATTTCATAGTTTAAATATAATCTAATTATATAAAATAAAAAATACATAGCATGCAATAAAATATAAAAAATAATTATCAAATATTTAAACTATTGAATACACATAAGTCTCGATGTAAAATTAATATCAATAATACAATTGTTTCTATCATTCGTATGTTGCTAAAATTTGATTTACAATATTATTTCTCACTCAATTCATTTGTTTTAAATTTTAAATGGTGAAGACTCAAATCTAACTCAATTATATTATTATGTAAATATCGTGATGGTAAAAATATTAAAATGAACCTAAACGAATATCTTAGTGAACAAAATTTATATTATTGTAAAATTATAATTGGTTTTGTAAGTAATATATATATATATATATATATTAACAAATGAATAAATAAGCATATTGCAAAATTTAAAATTCAAAATTAAAAAAAATAATTATATATAAATATTGAAAAGGAAAATTATTTTAAATTACAAAACTGCTGAAATATTTACAAAATAATAGAAAAATATCACAGTCTATCTGCGATAGACAATGAAATTTTACTATATCTGTAAATATTGTGGTTCATTTTCCTTCATTTGAAAATAACTTTATTAAAAATTTGAAAATCAAAATAATACATAAATCTAAATATTTGAAAATTTAAAATTCAAAATTAAATTTGTTAAATTTGTATATATTTTGGTTCATTTTTTATATTTGAAAACATTGAAATTTTGAAATTTGAAAATCAAAATGATATATAAATCTAAATATTTGAAAATTCTAAATTTAAAATTAAATTAACATATAGATATAAAAAGGAAAAAAAAAAATAAATATAAAAAATAAAGAAATATTAAAAAATATAGAGAAAAATGAAATATAAGAGAAACAAATATGAAAATAGAAATAAATAATTATGAAAGAAATATAAAAAAAAAAATACAGAGAAAAGGGAAATATAAAAGAAAGAAAGAATAAAAGAAATAAATAAATCTTAAAGAAATAGAGAAAAATAGAGAAAAATGAAATATAAAAAAGAGAGACGAATAAAATAAAAAAGTAGTGAGATTTAATCTTAGGACCATGAAACGGAGGAGTGATTTGGACATTTTTTCTCATCAATTAACCAAGCCTCCACTTTAATATATTTTAGGAACAACTTTAAATAAAATAGAAACTAAACAGGAGAAACTATTTTTTGTAATTCCTAAATTTTAGCTCAATTTTTAGAAATGTTTCTCAAATTTTAGGAACAATAAACCATAATGGTTATCATACAGGTCGGTTTCTTAAAAAATGAAAAACAAAAACAGAAAACAGGAAACGGGAACGTTATCAAATGGACCCTAAATTTTTTTAAAAAAAAAAAAAAAATACCACTAATTTTTTTATTACCTTATTAACATTTTTTAAAAATTAATTTATGACAACCTTATTAAAAAATGTTAATAAAGTTATCATAAATTAATTGTAATGCTATAATAGAATGTAAGAATAATAAATTAAATATTTAACTCTTGAGAATAGTCAAATCGAGCATAATTCAATTGAGATATGAGTGTATCAGTGATTATAAGATTTATGTTCGAATCCTTCTACCTCCAATTATACTCAATAATAAAAATGCTTTGAACCTATAAAATTTGGATGACCCAGAAGTTCGATATATTCTTCCACTTCACACATTGTAAAATAATAATAATAATAAACCAACCAAACATATAGAATAAGTGATTGAAAGGATTAGGTTGCAAGGATCAAGTAAATAAGTTTTTTTATCTTTTTAAGTAAACATAACAAAAAAAAAAAAAAAAAAAATCCTTAAATGTAGATTTGACTCTAAGACCACCACTAATAGGTAAGAATGGTTGCTAAAGTATTATTGAAATATTAACAATATACTAAAATTTGTGTTCTCAATTCTCATATTGTTTAGTTTCAAATTATCTTGAATGTTATATAAAAAAAAAAGTTTATACTATAAAGTTTAGAAACTACATCAAAATATTTTAAAGCTGTAATATTAAAATAGTATATATATAAAGTTAAAATAAACAAAATAATTACAAAACTTAATGACTAAAATGAAATTTCATCTATATTTATTAATTCCAACTAGTGGGTGATATTAAATAAAAAAAACAAAAAACAAAAAGTGTGATGTAATGGTGATGGGGAGTCTAATGTGATATTGACGTGATTAACCAATTGTTCATACTTATTAAAGTCTACTAAAGTCTAAAACTAGTAACATTAAAAATTTAGGAAAATTCTTATAAATAGAAGGAATTAAAAAGAATTTAAATGATATAATTCCATGAAATTTGTACAAAAATGAAAATATTTACTTGACCTAAACTTAATGAGCCGATTGAACTTCTTTAACGGAAAAAAAGTAGTTGAGTTTGAAGTAGAAAATCATATCCTTCCTCATCTATATATAATTATATTTCAATTTACAATGAATTCCATATTTAGATTTAGAAGTCATAATTTATATATTTATCTTAACAATCATTTTCTTAATAGGTAATAAAAAATTGATGATCATATCACATAGTACTAATCAACCCAAATATTAGATTCTCTAATCGATGAAAGCACGAGTAATTTTTTATATTGATCGATTTTTTTTTTATCCTTTCAAAAATAGTTTTTTAATATAATAAATGAGATATAAAGATTTAAATCTATATATTGAAGAGAATAAATATATGTTAATTTATGTTGAATAAAATTTATTTTAAATGGACCATGCAATTTGCAATTATACTAATCTATCGTGCAATATAAAAAAAATAGTGAAAGTAACGTTGGGACACATTTAAAATAAACAATGTGTATCATTTCTATTAATATTAATGAAAGATTCTAGAAGAAAGCAACTAATTTCTAGATTTTGCAAAGAGAATGTTGGATAAGATCATTTTTAAATATAGGAGTATATTCTATAAATTAGAGAAACCAAAATAATGCCTTTTTAATTATTCTTTTGGAAAACAATTACTTTACCCCATGTATTTAACACAATGAATTAATTTTTAACCATTTTCTTAGCATACAAAGAGAAAAAAAAAAAAAAAAAAAAACCCAACTAAACCCAACAATAACCATAGTTAATATAAGAGAATCATCTGTGTCTAATTTTATAATTATGAAAATTAGAAATCGAAAAATAATTAACTTCTAGAATCATAATTAATAACTTATCTATTGAATTATTTCATAAAAGTCCTTACTGAAAATAATTCTCAAACTAAACACGAAAAGGTCTAAACCCAACTAAAAAGCATACACGCAATATTTTAAAAAAAAAAAAAAAAAAAAAAAAAAAAAACACACACCCATAATTAAGATGTTTTTTTTTTTTAATATATATTCAACATCGTAGAAAATAAAATAATATCGTTAAAAACTTAACTTTACTTACTCAAATTTAACGTTTAAATTCGATGTATTTTCTTACTCACTTTCTACTAATGTTTTTTTTAAAAGCCACATTTTGAAAACTAAAAAAGATAATTTACAAAAATTACTTTTGTTTTTAGAATTCAATTAGAAACTCAAATGATTCGGTAAGAGAAGTGAGCATCATAGTATGAAATTATGAATAAAATGAGACTATATTTCAAAAAAATTAAAATGAGAAGTTGTACATCTAGGAATCGTACTCAAAATATTAACAGATATAACACAGTACAAAATAATTTATAGATATAATAAAATTTAGATTCAACTCTCGGAATCTATTATACGTTAGTAGGAGTTTAACAATGATTAATGATATATTATACGTTAGTAGGAGTTTAACAATGATAGAGTTTATACCAATACATTTTACTATATTTACAATTTTTTTAAAATGTTGTTATACATCTAATTTATTTCATTGATAGAGTTTATACCAATCCACGCAATATTTCAAAAAAAAAAAAAAAAAAAAACTTTAGAAGAATAATTGGAGGGGATTTTTCTTTTTCTTTTTTTTAATCCACTCCATGTGCATTGAATTTCATATATAAATTTGATTATCAGTTTTTAGATAATAAATTCATTCCATTTATTACAACAGCAGGCCCGTTTCTATTGAAGTGTATTTATTTTCATTGATAATAGTTTTGTCGTTTCAATTACTTTAATTTTATTTTTCATATTAAGGAAGGGACCGACTGTTCATCAGTTTGTTCCCCCTCCTCCAAGAAAAAATATAAGCAATTTTAACAATGTATTTTGAGCAACTTTAAAAATTAATATTTTAAATTTAAAATATCCATTACTAATCTTGCAGATCTAACTCTTTTAATTAAAAATGTATGTTATTAATTTTATTCTTGATGGTAAAATTTGGATAGAGAAAACATACTTGACATTTATATGACACCAACAATAAATTTGTTTGAAGAGAAAAATAACGTGGTCTGCAAAAGAAAAAAAATATGCGTATTAGGCGTGGTTTGCAAAAGAGAAAATATGCATACTAGGCGTGATTTGCAAAAAAGAAAATATGCACACCGGTCTGGTACTTCCCACACACACTTCAATACTTAAGTCAAATGATGAAAGAGTGGAAGTTAGGGAATTTGAGGGTAGGATTCAAGTTACCTCATATAGCACTATAAAAAATGTATTTATAGAGATGATTAACGTAGGTTGTTTCGATAGATTTCATAATCGTTGTAGGATAATCATATAACTTATCGGGTTGAAGGGTGTGCCTTATTTCACATTTGGCTAGGGTGTCAGTCTAGGCCACCCCTGGACCCATTTTGGTCCTAGTGTGATGCTTTGGGCCAGGACATATGTTGGGTTTTATGTCCTAAAAACTCGCAGTTTGTAAAATGATAAATATTTTCTATAACCAATATACTTATGATTGATTTCATAAATGGTATGAAAGTCTAAATCCAATAAACTAAGATCCATGACTATTACATGAGTACTTGAACTTTATATGGAGACCTTATTATGATCAGGTTCGAGTAAATAGTCAAAATGATCTATGGTACATGAATAAGGTTGGGTACCTTATTATGATAACACCATTGGATGCGGCCTACTCTGTAGTGGTTACAAAGAGTTGTAAAGTGCTACATACAATGTGATCCTAATTCGCACATGTTATGACATGAGGAGTGGGGGCGTCCTATGCAATGAGTTAACATAAGATCGGACCAAGAAATAAGTTACTCTTACTTTATAATGCTATTTACTGTATAAGATTGACTGTTTCACCTAGATGATCTAGGTAACTCGTTCTTAATCCTGAGCTAACTATGAACTCCTGTTTATTCGGGATTACCTTTAGATTTGCATAGGTGAGGGTTGACTCAATAGCGTTGGCTCAATAAGACTCCCATTTCAGAGGTAAGACTGAATAGATAGCTGGGGACATAGGGTGCAAGATGGAGTTCACACCTACATGATTTAGGGATAGGAGAAATGTTGTTTTCTGAAGTACTGAATCCAGATCTTGAACAAGGGGCCCCACCCTCTCACTGGGCTGAGAGAATTTGGTTTAGTGATTAGATCACAAACTAGTTGTTCATTAGAGGATCAGTAAGAACTTGAGGAATAAGACGTAATCTCGGGGGTAAAATAGATATTTGACCTAGCCGTTATTACGAACAACCTGAAGGGTCGACTTGTTGATTATGGTTAAATCATATGGATATAATATATCTACAGTGAAAGGAGTGCAACTATGGGCTTTAGTGGAGTGACCCATTAGTTAACGAATGGGGATTAATCTGGTCTAATGAGTTTAGCCAATTAATCTCGGATCGTTGGAGCCCATAATCTATAGGTTCGCGATGTTTCCCTACTAGCTAATAACGGACTAGCTCTAGAATAGCATGATAAGTTAATTTGAAATTTTCAAATTAGAATTGAGAGAATTAGTAATTATATGAGATATAATTATGTGTTTAATTTGAGAATTAAATGGAATAGTAGAATTTATATTTAAATATGATTTAAATATATAAAGATGGATGTATCTAAAATTAATTTAATATTTGATATTAAATTAATTAAGTTTTATTTAAAAATTAATTTATGAAATTAATTTTATTTTTCAATTTTAAAAATCAAAATGGTTTTTAAGAATCAAATTTTGATTTTGAGATAAAATTGAAAAATTGAAAAAACAAAACACAAAATGGAAAAACTTGATTTTCCATTATCCATCTCCTAGTTGCTCACACAAAAGCCATTAACTTTACTTTGTCTTACTCCAAGCATGAGTTGCAACTCATGCAACTTTCTCCCTTGCATGTTGATCTGTAATATAATGAAGAGTTTGGAGTGAATTTCGGACATGCAATCAAGAGAGAACCTTAGAGAAAATTTGTGCTGAAGAAGCGTTCTTCAACCAGATTGCTGCTGTGAGCAATTCTCCTTCATCCCTTGATTCCAACTTGTTTTGAGTCCTACAACTCAATCTAGAACACCAAGAGAATAGTGAGGAAGATCTTGAGGTGGTCTGCAACAAGATTTGGAGAAGATTGTAGCTGGAGAACAAACTTTGAAGAAGTTCTACAAGAGGTATGTCTTGAAACTCACTTGTTTTCTGCAAGAGCATGCTTTATATTTTGCCAAAATTAGTGAATTAGAGTGCTTAAATGATCTTTGTTGCTTCTGCTGTTGCTGATACATTCCTGCAACATGCCCGTTAGCTATTTAGCTAGGATTGACCTCGGTCTTGGCTGAGACTAAGTACGCTAATTTGGGCTTTGATATAAATTAATCTTCTCCCTTAGGCCCAAATGGACCCAAGGTGTTATATTTGGCCCAAACTTTGTTTCTCGATTTTGTTGCTTCTCTTCTTATTTTATGTCAATTATGTCCTATGGTCCAAAATCACCCCATAATATTTATGATCTTGTATTTGACTGTTTCAACAAGCAAGTTTTGGAGATTGAGCAAATTGAATATTTTTGCACCTACCTTTTGATTTTGAATTCAGAGCTTCAAAGTCAAGTCCACCACCTAATTAGTAACCACTAGATGTAACTCCGTACACTAGTTAGATTTCCATTTCAATATGATGACCTAGATAACTTAGTCTTACTCTCGAGTATATTATAAATTCCTGTTCACAAGGAATTGTCCATTGATTTATATGAGTGAGAGTGACCAGTTTGCCGACTCAGTATCCTACCATTTTGGGGATAGGACCGAGTCGGTAGCTGGAAACATAATCATATAAAATGAATTTCACTCCTTCTTGACTTCAGGGTAAGTAAATGAGTGTTCCCTTAAGTAGTGTTTTCGAGACTTGAACAAAGGGCCCTACCCTCTCACTAACCCAAGAGGGGTTTCTGTTTAATGGTTGAACCATAAACAGACTGTTCATTAGAGGAGCACCGATACTTAAGGATGCGGAGGTAGCCCAGGGGTAAAACGATAATTTGACCCAACTAGTGTACGAACACTTGTGAATGACTAACTTGATGTTATTTGTCTATATCCATGGACATAGAAACATATATGTAGTGAGAAAAGTACAACTGTGAGTCTTTAGTGGAGTGTACCCACAGTTAATGAATATTGATTAATTTGGTTAATGAATTTAGCCAATTAACCTCACATCGTTGGAGCTTCTTATTTACAGATCCATTAGGTTTCCTTCCTAACTTGTAAAAGGGTATTGAGGTAATTTAACATTAAATTGAATTTAAAATGTTTAAATTCAAAATTGAGAATTTTTTAATGTATACATTTTAATATAAAGTTTAATTTTAGACTTTATTATTAATTTTGGATATGATTCAAAATTAATGAATGAGGGAACGAAATATTTGAAAGGAGTTCAAATATTAATTTAATATGAAATTTTTTCATATTGAAAACTATAGGTTAAATATAATGTGCATTGGATGCACATTAGAACTGTAGGTTAAATGAGGAATATGTTTTTGAATATGATTCAAATGGAAAATTAAATTAAATATGTGATATTTAATTAGATGATTAATTATTTGAAGAATTAATTAATTAATTAATTTTGAATTTAATTAAATTGATTAAATTAAAACTATAGGTTAAAATTAATATACATTAGATGCACATTAAAATTATATGTTATGTGAGAGGAAATCATTTAAATATGATTTAAATGATAATTTAATTAAATATGATTTAATTAATTTAATGTAATTTAAATTAAATTAATTAACTTTCTGTTTTAGGAAAATTACGAGAAAACGTGGATCAATCCCATGTTTTACTCTCCCTCTCTCACCATCCCTCCCTGGCTAACAAAAGGGTTTTGTTTTTGCAAAAGGAGGAGAAGGCTCTCAAACTCTCTGAGTGTGTTTTCTTCTTCTTAAGAAAATAAAAGAAAAATTGTTTTGTGATATTTCCAAATTCCAAAAGAGAGAATCCCACAATTCTCCATAGCATCAATTCCCTACAAGAATATGGAGGTTTCTAGGTAGTGGTGCCCAATCCCAATTCAACAAAGAAATTCTACATTGCAAAGTAGGGTTTCTTCCCCTGTATAATTAGTATTTTTGGGGATTGCAAGCTTCCGCTGTGCCTTAGGGTTTATATTATCAATTTGGCTATTTATTTATTTATTGCATTGGTTTGGTGAGATTTACTGCATTATGAATGTTATGGTCTGCAATTGAATGTTTTCTATAATATTGATCTTAGATTTACAGTTTTTATATGATCAATGTAAAGCCCCTTGTATTTTTTGGGCATTATTGTTATAAATCGTTCCTATGTAAGTTTGGGTCTAGAATTAGGGTTCGTGTCGATGAAGATTGAGACCAATTTTGCAAAAAATCGTTCCTCAGACTCAAGATCCTTGCTTTTTCTTCCAAATCTCCATATTTCTTTCACTTCTCCAAAATTTCCACCTTGAAATTTTGGCTTTTCACCCAAAAGAAATTTTTAGGTCTTTTTCTCCTCAAGCAAGAACTCTTCTTCAACTAAAGGTAACGTGCTTTGTTTTCTTTGAATCTTTTAATGATAGTCATGATTTTAGTTGAGTTGTTCTTGATTGATGAAATGTAATCTTAATTGGAAATTAAGTTTTGAAGCTTTTTGTTGAATTTTTGATATTTTAAAAATAAAATACTTGGGATTTTTTTTGTTCGCAGGTTGTATAATTGGGTAGAGGTTTAAATTCTTGTTGAGATATCGCTTTAGGAAGAGTTTGTTTAATTAGATCCCCTTAGGTAATTCCAAATTTTGTGAGCTTTTCTTTAAATAAATCTTCATGGGTCCAAGGGTGAAAAAGGGAAAGAACATTGCCAATTATAGTAAGAGAAATCCTCTTCCACAACTCGAGTTTAACCATCCGAGGTTTGCTTCAGAAGGAGTAGAGAGTCGATACCACCAGGTAGTAGCTCTTAGGAATCTAGTACGAGAAAGGGCTTTGACTTTAGAACCTAACTTCTATCCTTAAATCTCTTCCGAAATACAGGAGAGGGGTTGGAAAGCTTTAGTAGCTAACCGTTGTGAGGTTGTGGTTCCCATAGTTAGGGAATTTTATGCTAACATTAACTTTGATGGAGATGTCTCGTTAGTGAGAGGCGTTAGAGTCTCATTTTCTTCTTCAAGAATAAATGAAATATTTGGATTGGCTCAATTTAATTATAAGTATGGACGTTTTCTATCTCAAACGTTAGATTAACAGGAAATTATAGAAGCCCTTTGTGGGCAAGGTGCTTAATGGACTCGTTCAAGCAGTGTTGCAGTTCAGTTTAGATCAACAAATATGTCTGTTATAGGTCCAATCTGGCATGCTTTCATTTGCTCCAGATTAATGTCTGTACTTCGATTAAACGATGTAATAAGAGATAGAGCAAAACTCTTATATTATCTTATTCAAGGTATGTCCATGAATGTCGGGAGAGTTATTCGTGCTTCCATTAGACGGTGTGGACGTTGCTCTACTGTGGGTAGCCTAGGACACCCTAGTCTTATTACTTTGTTGTGTTAGAAGTATGGGGTAGAGATACCTAGAGATGAAAAGTGTATATGGCATAAAGCTCCAATATCTAGAGCGTCTATCTCAGCCTTCTGAGGCCGTGGTGTTGGGGAACACCACGATGAAGAAGAAGAACAAGGGGAACTCCCTCAAAACGAACCTCTCGGAGTTCAACTTCCACATTAACACTAAGAGTACCTTGTGAAGGAAATTGATAACAGGCAGAAATGCACGTTATCATAGTGCTAAGTTCTTAAACAATGTTGGATTGCGTTGATGAAATATGTTAATTTGCGTCCATTAAGCATCAATTTCATAATATTGTGGTCGCATGCGTTCATCGCATTAGAACAGTTGATTTTTGTATTTTCTGTGCAGAATATGCGTTGACGCAATGTAAGAATTGCGATCATAAGAAATCATTGGTCGAGCGCAAACATTTTTTCGAGAAGGATCGCCGCAACTTGGTCAGCGCAACATGGTGGGTGCATCTGGGTGAAAGGCTAATTAAGCGCGATGGGACAAAAAGCTGATGACAGTCGAATCCGAATTAAGTTGACAGCCGATAACGGTCACAAAGTACATTCAGCTTTTCGGTGAAAATTATTCAGCACATCAGCCAAGAATTAAAGCTGTCCCATCTGTACAACCATGAGAGAGAAGCCGCCTTTCACCATGGATGCTCTATAAATACTAAGGGTATTCTTCAAAAAAGGGGTTCATCGTTTTGACGATCTTTTGGTCCATAAGTTCACGCCTCTGTCCATAGTTTTCCTTTTCATTTTAAGGCGGAGCAAGAGAAGAGTGGTGGCGTTGGAGATCGCTCAGGGAAACTCGAGAGAGAACCTTGAGGTGAAGAAGCAGAGAGCGGGTCGACTTTCGCGAGAGCGAGATTATCTTTTGAGCACGAGTAGAAAACAGTGTAAATTCCTGGTAGCAAGAGATTGCTACCAAACCCTTTATTCTATACTTGCATTGTTATTATGTACTTCATAATTATATTTATACAATGGAAATTCTATTTCTATATATATTCACTCTCTTAGCACGCATGAGTAGCTAAACTAGTCGAATGGGTTGAGAAGAACTAAGCTAACATGACCTAGGAAGTTCATTGCTTGCGATTGTCTTGTTTTATGCTGTGCAAAATACCCTTTATAGTTACTCGAGAGAGAGTCTAAAGAAAGAACCTAATGACTCGAGAGAGCCAGGTTAGAATCTGTACTCGAAAGAGCAAGATTAGACTTGCATAAATGAGAGATAGGGACTTAGAGATAAGCTCTGTTTGTTAACTTGCATCGCATGCATCCTAAGATGGGAATGATATTATATGGTCGCCTTATTTGTGTGTGTGCTATCTTGTCATCGCATAAATAAGAATAGAGGCTTATGTGTAGGTCCTATAGACTTATCGCATATATCGTATGCGTTCTAACATTAGAAACCATAGCATTCACATCGAGAGGTGGTTTACTATTGTATGCATGTTGCATGATCGCAAAGCATGAACACATCCTAGGAAGTGTTAGCCGAACCCTTCTCAACTCGTTCACCGCATATTTATCACATCTCCACATAAACCTTTTTTCAAACTCTGCTGCATTTATTTATTTTTCATCAAAGCAAACAACAAACCCAACAATTTATTTATTTATCCGGTTACCGCAAAGTTCTTCATAAAAATTACCAATGCAATATGTTTTCACAAGTCCCTGTGTTCGACCCTAGACTTACCAGAAAAATCAGAGGAATTTACACTTGGATTTCGCTTGAGAAACTTGAGTGCACAATGCAATTTCATCAACACATAACATCCATATTTCCACTTCATAAAAACCGAGCATCAAGTTTTTGGCGCTGTTGCCAGGACTTCGGCAAAATAGTTTGCTAATGGTAATTTTTCTGATTGCTTTGCAGACTCTCAATCTCTGGCGAATTACGACCCGGAGATTGAGAGAACGTTTAGACGAAGGCTAAGAGACCGCCAACAACAACCACAGTCAGATAAAGAAGAGATGGTGGAGCAGCCTGAAAGTGGAACACCAAATGATAACAATGTCATGGCAAATCAAATTCTGTTGAAAAACGATCGCAATAGGCCTATTAGAGACTATGCATCGCCAAACCTCTATGATTTCTCTCTGGGAATCATAAGGCCTGCCCTCGACGAAAGCAGATTTGAAATGAAACTGGTGATGCTGTAGATGATCCAGACTATAGGTCAATTTGGAGGAAGGCGTGGCGAGGACCCGCACGCCTACCTCCGAAGCTTTATTGAAATCTGCAATACTTTTGTGTTCCCGAACATCTCTGCCGAAGAAGTTCGACTAACGTTGTTCTCATTTTCTCTCTGTGATTAGGCTAGGAAATAGGGATATTCTCTCGAGTCGGGAGAGATCACTTCTTGAGAACAGATAGTGGAGAAATTTATGAAGAAGTATTTTCCATCTACCGAGAACGCCAAACGAAGGAAGCTTATCCAAAATTTTGAACAAGACATGGACGAATTGCTCAGCGATGCCTGGGCGAGGTTTAAGATGTTGGTCCGAGACTGTCCATATAATGGGTTACCAGACTGCCTTCAAATGGAGATTTTCTATTATGGTTTGAATACCGCTTCGCAGGCTGCTGCCAATGCAGCAGCCGCTGGTGGTCTGCTTGATAAAACATATGATGAGGTGAAGAATATCTTGGATCACATCTCTAAGAACCATGAAGATTGAAGAGAGAGTGACCAGAGATTGAGACTCAAAGACACTGACGCAAATAATGGTGCTATTGCTTCACTACAAAACTAGATGACCGCAATGATGAATTTAATCCAAGGAATTGCAATCAACAGCTCAACACTGCAAATTGGAAAAATCAATGCAATCAGTTAAAACATCGCAAGGTGTGCGACTTGTGGTGATGAGCATGCGATGGAAGATTGCCCGCAAAATCCACATTCTGTATACTTTGTAAAAAATAATCCCTTTTCAAACACCTACAACCCCGGGTGGAGAAACCACCCCAATTTTGCTTGGAAGAATCAACAACAAAATTTCCAACCTATGGTGCAGAAAGAAAGGCCACCAAAATTCTTCCCTCGTAACAATGGTCAATCGAGCAATCAAGCAAGTAGCTCACAACCACTGCAATCCTCTTCTTTGGAGAGCCTATTGAAGTAATACATAGAGAAAAATGAGACCGTGCTTCAAAGTCAAGCTACGTCCATCCGCAATCTCGAATTACAGATGGGCCAGATTGTGAGTGAGCTGAAGAGTAGACTGCAAAGGGCTTTGCCAAGTTCAACTGAACTTCCACGCAACCCAGGGGGATCAGGTAAAGAGAAATGTCAGGTTGTGACATTGCACAGTGGGTAGACTTTAGAGGGAGAAAAGAAGAAGCTTAGTAGAACAACTTCCATTGCGACTGAACCTGAGATTGCGGTGACGCAAGAAGAAGAAAGAGAAAAAGAAACAGTAGAATCGGAGGTTGCGTCGACTTCAAAGCCAACTGAAACGGGAACCGTGAAAGTTCAGTTACCCCCTTTCCCACAGAGACTAAGGAAAAAAAGGAACGAAGAGGTACAGTACCAACGTTTCTTATCTATGTTAAAGCAATTACATGTTAATATTCCTTTCAGTGAAGCGATTGAGGAAATGCCTATCTACGCCAAGTTTCTGAAGGATATGGTAACTAAGAAGAGGGGAGCTAGAAAATTTGCCACCGTGGCGTTATCGCAAAGTTCAAAATCCATAATTCCACCAAAGATGAGCGATCCTTGGAGCTTTACTATTCCTTTCTCCATAGGAGGGCTGTACATCGGGCAAGCCATGTGTGACTTGGGAGCCAGCATAAATTTGATGCCTCTGTCAATCTTTAGACAATTGAATGTGGGGCAACTTGTGCCCACAATAGTGACTCTCCAACTGGCCAACAGATCTCTGGTTCATCCAGAAGGAAAGGTGAAGGATGTGCTAATCACCATTGACAAATTTATCCTGCCAGCTGATTTCATCATTTTAGACTATGAGGCCGACAAAGATGTGCCCATCATTCTGGGGCGACCTTTTCTATCAACGGGTCATGCTCAAATTGATGTGCATAAAGAGGAAATCACTTTGAGTATCAACGGACAGAAGCTCAAGTTTAATATAATTCGTGCCATGAAGTTTCCGGATGAAGAAGACCTATATAACTCTAATGATGACCAGAATTCAATTGAAGAAGAAAAGTTTGATGAAGACAATGAAGAAGAGGATGCCAGCGCATCCGTTGTTGCCTGTAATGCGATCACAACAAAAACAAGTAAGGAATAAGAAATGATCGCAAAGCAAAAAGTAGAGCCAACAAAAAAAGAAGAAAGAAAAACAACGCAACCTTCCCTAGTGAAGCCACCAACACTTGAATTGAAGACCCTACCAACCCATTTAAAGTACACATTTTTAGGACAGAATGAGAAGCTGCTAGTTATCATTTCCTCTGCGCTCAACGAAGACCAGAAGAATGGGTTGATGAGCATTCTTAGGAAATATGTGCAAGCAATTGGCTGGACGCTCGCTGACATTAGAGGAATTAGCCTTGCGTACTGCATGCACCGCATTCGTCTTGAAGATGACCACAAAGCAACAATTGAACATCAATGCAAACTCAACCCTGCGATGAAAGAGGTCGTCAAGAAGGAGATTATCAAATGGCTAGATGCGGGCATTATCTATCCTATAGTAGATAGCACGTGGGTCAGCCCCGTGCAATGTGTGCCGAAAAAGGGCAAAATGATGGTAGTCTCAAATGAGAATAACGAATTAATACCGCAAAGGACCATCACTGGATGGCGCATATGCATAGACTACTGCAAGCTAAATGCGGCCACAAAGAAAGATAATTTCTCTCTGCCATTCATTGACCAAATGCTAGATCGACTAGCAGGGAATGACTTCTACTGCTTCCTGGATGGTTATGCCTGATACAATCAAATCATGATAGCTTCTGAAGATCAAGACAAGATCACATTCACCTGCCCATATGGGACATTTGCTTTTCACCGCATGCCGTTTGGCCTCTGCAATGCGCCAAACACATTCCAAAGGTGCATGATGGCTATCTTTTCAGATTATCTCGAGGACTCCGTGGAAATATTTATGGATGACTTCTTCGTTTATAGGAATACCTATGAAGTCTGCCTAGCCAACTTGGAGAAGATTCTGAAGAGATGTGAAGAGACGAATTTGGTGCTCAATTGGGAAAAATGTCATTTCATGGTTAAGGAGAGCATAATGTTGGGACATAAGGTGTTCCGGGATGGGTTAGAGGTGGACAAAGTAAAAATCGAAGCAATTGAAAAACTCCTACTTCTAATTAGCGTGAAGGCTGTACGAAGCTTCTTGGGGCACATTGGATTCTATAGACGATTTGTCAAAGACTTTTCTAAGGTAGCACAACCACTGAGTGCGTTGTTAGAGGTTGACAAAAAATTTGAGTTTGACAACAACTGCCTCAACGCATTCAGAGTTTTAAAAAATGCATTGATTACCGCACCGGTATTGATTGCGCCGGACTGGACATTGCCATTTGAAATAATGTGCGACGCAAGCAGGTATGCGATGGGAACAACTTTAGCGCAAAAGAGAAATTTTTTTTTGAATCCCATCGCATATGCGAGTAAAACATTAAACCCTGCTCAAACAAATTATACCACCACAGAGAAAGAACTCTTGTCTGTAATTTTTTCGTTGGAAAAATATCAGGCATACCTGTTGGGAACAAAGGTACTCATCCACACTGATCACTCGACGATCAAATACTTAATGACAAAGAAGGACGCAAAGCCGAGGTTGATCGATGGGTTCTCCTCCTTCAAGAATTTGATATAGAAATAATTGACCGGAAGGGGACAGAGAATCAAGTTGTGGATCACTTGTCTAGACTTGAAGATCCTGAGGTAGACCGTAATGAATTTGAGGTGAGTGCCGTATTCCCAGATGAGCAGTTGTTCCACATAGAAGAATTGTCCTGGTATGCAGACATAGTCAATTATTTGGTTTGTGAGAAATTCTCTGAAGATTACACCTACCACCAACAGAAGAAGCTTAAAAATGAATGCAAACACTATTATTGGAATGAGCCAAATCTGTATAAAAGAGGTGCAGACCAGATTTTTCGATTATGCGTACCAAATACTGCTCAACAACGCATATTATCAAAATGCCACGACTCACCATATGGTGGGCACTTTGGAGGGCAGCGCACCGCAGCCAAAGTTTTGTAGAGTGGATTCTTTTGGCCTACATTGTTCAAGGATGCGGCTGACTACGCAATGAAGTGTGATCAATGCCAATGCACAGGTAACATTTCTTGGAAACATGCAATGCCAATGAACACTATCTTGGAGCTTGAATTGTTCGACGTGTGGGGGATTGATTTCATGGGATCATTCCCTCATTCGAATGGGAAACATTACATTTTATTAGCCGTCGATTATGTTTTCAAGTGGGTAGAGGCAATAGCATGTGCCGCAAGTGATGCAGTGGTCGTCTCCCAATTCCTAAAGAAACATATTTTCACTCATTTTGGTACTCCCCATGCCATCATAAGTGATGAAAAATCTCACTTTGTCAATCATAATATCAAGGAGCTACTACGCAAATACAACATCCTCCACAAAGTGGCCACCGCATACCATCCGCAAACGAATGGTCAGGTTGAAGTGTCTAATCGAGAAATTAAGCTGATACTTGAGAAGGTAGTAAGGCCTGATTGGGCAACAAAGCTTGACGATGCATTGTGGGCATACCGGACTGCATTTAAAACACCAATAGGTATATCCCCATATGCGTTGGTATTTGGCAAGACGTGTCATTCGCCGTTGGAGCTGGAATATATGGCACTATGGGCGATAAAGAAGCTGAATTTTGATTTGAAGAAAGCAGAAGAAGCGTGGAAAATGCAACTGGTCGAGCTAGAAGAATTGAGGAACAACGTATATGAAAATGCGAAGATTTATAAAGAGCGCACCAAGCGTTGGCATGACAAACACATATGCGGTAAGAAGCTCCAAGTCGGGCAAAAGGTCTTACTCTTCAACTCACGTCTGTGGCTCTTCTCGGGGAAAACTAAAGTCACGTTGGTCCGGATCGTTCATAATTAGAAAAATATTTCCGCATGGCGCGGTTGAATTATCAAATGATGATGGAACCAACATATTCAAAGTCAATGGACAGCGAGTAAAGGCATATCATGGAGAAGGCTGCCATCACCAAGTTGACTTCGTGGAACTAAAGAACTTTGAATAAAGAAGGAAGTAGGTGGTCCCTACATTATCAAACGATCGCAATCCATCAGGGATGCAAGTTTTGGGAAGCATCAATTCTTTAATTCTTCTCTACTATTTGGAATTTTCACTATATTTTTTCCTTTATTTATCCTTATTCTACTATATTTATTTTGAAAAAAAAATGAAGATTGCGATAATGAGTTTTGTTTTGTTTTGTTTAAAATAATTTGACCCTATCTTTGTTTTTCTTGAAACAATCGAGGCGCTTGATTGTGAAGATGTAACGCGAAGAAGCACTTATCTTACTCCATCACCGCAGTCCACAAAAGATAGATCGTCGCAAAGATGGATACGTCAATACACAATGCGGGCGATAACACAAAATTTGGGGGTATATTCTTCCTTATCTTTATTTCAAATTTTGTGCTATCACATTGCATTTTAGTTTTCAAAGTTTTATCACCGCAATCATTTGACATAGATAAATTTAGTAGGTTACCACATAATGTCTCTTTGCCAAGTATGATTTCAATGATGAAAAATATGCTTCTATTTCTTTCGTCTATACTAGAGTCAACTTAATCTTAAGATAATCACCTCATAAAATATTTCTCGAAGTTAGAAGTTTGCTAGCTTTCTTTCAAACTCTCTTTACAACGCATTCTAAGAACATCGCATGATTTATTTTAATCTTTTGGCAATGAGGACATTGCCGCATTTTAAATTTGGGGGTGAGGTATTTATTTTCGACCTTGTTATTTTTGAAAAAAAATAATAATATTTTGAGAATAACAACTCCACTATCAATGCAATAAGAAACCCATGTTGATAAGAGTTAAGTTGTGAAAGACATTTACTCATAGTTGGATGTCCGCATGACACACGTGGGGGCAAGCCAAAACGAAAGTAAGTCACCAGGATCAACGCATAAATAAATAACCGCAACTCCACTGCCAAATAGGTATGAGTTTAGTCTAAGAAAGAGTGCATTGCTCGTAGTTGGATTTCCACATGACACCCGTGGGGGCAAGCCAAAATGAAGGCAAGACACTTGGATCAGCGTAAAGTCAGAAAAAAAATATCAATGAAGAACATTTTTGTGCAAAGATAAAATCATTTGACACCCCGGCAGAAAATTTTCTTTTTGAAAAAAATCATGCGATGTTCCAGAATTTAGTAAAGCCTTTTTGAAAGGTAAGCTTGCAATCCCTGGGTCTTAGAAATATTTTAAGAAGAGACTTGAATAAGACTTAAGGAAATTTTAGTATATAGGATTTGAACGAAGTATCCTTGAGAAATCTAGGGAAAGAACATTGCGGTTGACTTGCTAAAGGAATATTTTGCTTATGCTTGAGGACAAGCATTGTTTAAATTTGGGGGTGTGATAACGGGCAGAAATGCATGTTATCATAGTGCTAAGTTCTTGAACAATGTTGGATTGTGTTGATGAAATATGTTAATTTGCGTCCATTAAGGATCAATTTCATAATATTGCGGTCGTATGCGTTCATAGCATTAGAACAGTTGCTTTTTGTATTTTCTGTGCAGAATATGCGTTGACGCAATACAAAAATTGTAATCATAAGAAATCATTAGTCGAGCGCAACTTCACCGCAAGGCTTTGCGATGATCGTGCTCGCAAACATTGATTGAGAAGGATCACCGTAACTTGGTCAGCGCATCTGGGTGAAAGGCTAATTAAGCGCGATGGGACAGAAAGCTGATGACAGTTGAATTCGAATTAAGTTAACAGCCGATAACGGTCACAAAGTACATTCAGCTTTTAGGTGACAATTATTTGGTACATCAGTCAAGAATTAAAGTTGTCCCATCTATACAACCATAAGAGAGAAGTCGCCTTTCACCATGAATGCTCTATAAATACCAATGGCATTCTTCAGAAAAGGTGTTCACTGTTTTAACGATCTTTTGTTCCATAAGTTCACACCTTTGTCCATAGTTTTCCTTTTCATTTTAAGGCGGAGCAAGAGAAGCAGAGAGCGGGTCGACTTTTGTGAGAGCGAGATTAGCTTTTGAGCACGAGTAGAAAACAGTGTAAATGCCTGGCAGCAAGAGATTGCTACCAAGCCCTTTATTCTATACTTGCATTGTTATTGTGTACTTCATATTTATATTTATAAAATGGAAGTTTTATTTCTATATCTGTTCACTCTCTTAGCACGCATGAGTAGCTAAACTAGTCGAATGGGTTGAGAAGAACTAAGCTAACATGACCTAGGAAGTTCATTGCTTGCGATTGTCTTGTTTTTTACTGTGCAAAATACCCTTTAGAGTTACTCGAGAGAGAGTCTAAAGAAATAACCTAATGACTCGAGAGAGCCAGGTTAGAATCTAGACTCGAAAGAGCAAGATTAGACTTGCATAAACAAGAGATAGGGACTTAGAGATAAGCTCTATTTGTCAACTTGCATCGCATGCATCCTAGAGATGGGAATGATATTATGTGGTCGCCTTATTTGTGTGTGCTATCTTGTCATCGCATAAATAAGAATAGAGGCTTATGTGTAGGTCCTTTAGACTTATCGCATATATCACATGCATTCTAGCATTAGAAGCCATAACATTCGTATCGAGAGGTGGTTTACTATTGTATGCATGTTTATTGGATATGAGTAAATGCCAATTTAATAACTTTTATTTTATTCATAACAATGTGTATAGTTTACAAGCTATGAGACTCTGGGAGAATTAAGACACCAATCCCAACATACTATAATTTAACATATTGTAATTAGGACAGCAAACTATGAGACCCCTAGATGAGTCTTCAAAGGTTTGTTAATTCTTTCCCTCGATCTGTAGAAAAGCATGCTGTAATTTCTGTTTTGCGCATAGCCGTTTTTTCCATTTGTGACTATAATTATGTATGTTCATATATGATTGAAATTTGGAAGGATCCTTCCGCTGCTCATGGAAATTCTCATGTCTGATTTCCTTCAATGCTCTGCACTAGGCTTGACATTTGTTATGTAGTGGAAATAGTCAGTAGGTACCAGTTCAATCCAGGATTAGACCATTGGACTGCGGTTAAGAATGATCTCAAGTATCTTAGGAGAACGAGGGACTATATACTCATGTATAGTGCTAAGGATTTGATCCTTACGAGATACATAAACTCTGATCTCCAAACTGACAAGGATTCTAGGAAGTCCACGTCAGGATCAGTGTTCACCCTGAACGGGTGAGCTGTAGTATGGTGTATCATCAAACAAGGATGCATTGCAAACTTAACCATGGTGGTTGAGTATGTAGCTACTTGTGAAACAACAAAGGAGGCAGTTCGGCTAAGAAAGTTCCTAAGAAATTTGGAAGTTGTTCCAAACATGAACTTGTCGGTCACCTTATACTATGACAACAGTGGGACTGTGGCCAACTCGAAAGAACCTCGTAGTCACAAAAGATGAAAACACATATCAAGGAAATATCACCTGATATGGGAGATTGTGCAACGAGGAGATGTGATCGTCACAAAGATCGCTTCGAAGCACAATATTATTGATCCATTTACAAAGACTCTTTCATCTAAAGTGTACGAGAGTCATCTAGAGAATCTTGATCTACGAGATTTGTACATTATGTAATCTAGGGCAAGTGAGAGATGTGTAACGGGTATGAGATTCCCTAGTTTATGTATTTTACTTTACATTTGTAACATCCCCGTTGTTCCATGTAATGTACATCTCATTAACTAAAGTTTTAATTCAAGTGGAAATTTGTTGGGTTTTTTGCCATAAATCGTAGATAGTGAATGTAATTAAATGACCGTTGTTAATAAATAGTTATTAATGTTTTTATCAAAAAGTGTTATTGATGTTTTATTTAATTTTGTCTTATTAACCCTAAAATCTAATAAACTAACATCCTAGGTTGTCTTATGAGTCTTGAATTGTATGTAGAGACATATAGGGATCAATGTTCAAGATACAATCCAAAGGGTCTATAGTATAGTGATAAGGTCGGGTACCTTATCCTGGTAACATTATGGATATGACCTACTTTGTATTTGATATAAATGCAGTGATCAACACGTACGTGTAGGAGACACGCGAGTGGGGGTATCCTATACAATGAGTTTGCACAAGATCAAACTACGAAATAGGAACTACTAGATATAACTCCGTTGACCATTTAGGTTTCTATTTCAATAGAATGACCTAGGTACCTTAATCTTACTCTTAGTATATTATGAACTCCTGTTCACAAGGAATTGTCCTTTGATTTGTATGGCTAATAGTGGCCAGTTCGTCAACTCAATATGCTTACCATTTTGGGGATAAGACTGAGTGGATAATTGGGAACATAATCATACTAGATGGATTTCACTCCTTCCCGACTTTAGGGTAAGTAGATGAGTGTTCCCTTAAGTGGTGTCTCCGAGACTTGAACAAAGGGCCTTACCCTCTCACTTGCCCGATAGGGGTTTCTATTTAATGGTTGGACCATAAACATGTGGTTCATTAGAGTAACACTGGTACTTAAAGATGTAGAGGTAACCTAGGGGTAAAACAATAATTTGACCCAACTGGTATTACGAATAGTCGTGAAAGACTAACTTGTTGTTATTGATCTATATCCATGGACATAGAAACATATCTGTAGTGAGAAGAGTACAATTATGGGTCTTTAGTGGAGTGTACCCATAATTAACAAATATTGATTAATCTGGTTAATGAGTTTAGCCAATTAATCTCACATCGTTGAAGCTTTTGATCTGCAGGTCCATTAAGTCCCCTTCCTAGCTTGTAAAGGGTATTGAAGTAATTTGCCATTATATTGAATTTGAAATGTTCAAATTCAGAATTTAGAATTTTTTTATGTATGCTGATACATTTTAATATAAAGTTTAATTTTAGACTTTATTATTAATTTTAGATATGATTCAAAATTAATAAATGAGAGAACGGAATATTTGAAAGGAGTTTAAATATTAATTTAATATGAATAAGATTCATATTGAAAACTATAGGTTAAAAATTATGTGTATTGGACGTGCATTAAAACTATAGGTTAAATGAGAAAAGTGTTTTTTAATACGACTCAAATGGAAAATTAAATTAAATATGTGATCTTTAATTGGATGATTAATTAATTATTTAATTAAATTAAATTGATTAAATCAAAATTATAGGTTAAAATTAATGTACATTTGATGCACATTAAAACTATAGGTTATGTGAGAGGAAACCATAATTAACAAATATGATTTAAATGATTATTTAATTAAATTTAATTAAATTAAACAAATTAACTCCCAATTTTAGGGAAGTTACGAGAAAACGTGGATCAATTTCACCAAGTGTTGTAAACCAAGCTAACGCAAGGGCTTCGTCCAAATATGTCCGACGCAGAAGAGATATATTGGTTCGCGTTTTTTCTGTCAAATCACCACTTGCAGGTATGGGCCTCTGACTGGCGGCGTCTGAAAAGCTCTGAAATGGCAGACGATTGACCAGGGCATGAAACTTAATGTGAGTCTTGTCACAAGTTGCTAAAGGAAACGCCTACAAATAGGAAAGATTGTTGCCAAGAGAAACAGTAGACACATTAGAAGACTTAGAGGATTCAGATAGCTAGAATCTCTGTCGTTGCAAGAAGAAGATAGGAAGAAAAGATCCATTGTCATCGTTGGTTAAGAAGAGTTGTTGGAGACTAAGCTTGAGAGAGAATTATTTATCACCTCTTCACCAAGTTGGTTACAACAAGCATTTAAATCAAGCCAAAGAGGACAAGAGATTGAATTATGCGGCTTGACTTCTTTTTATTATTTTACTTCTCACTTTCAGTTACCATCCCATTCGAATAAGTTGAGATTGTTGTAAACATATTTGCTATCTTTAAACTAAATCTTACATTTGATCAATCCACTCTTGTTAATCTATTTACATTCAAATTTGTGTGTGGCTGCCATTTTCCTGACTTGTTGCATACTTGAATTCCATGCTTTAATCATCTTGGTCACTTGATTGAAGTTATTACATAGTTAAACTGTTTGAGAGAATAGGTTAACTAAAGAATGCATTGAGTTAAAACGCATAGTAGATTTAGAGATAAAAATGCTTGCGTTTTTACCATTCTTTGTCGCTAACGCATGCACCCTAAAGATAGGAATACATGTGACATTCACATTGAGAAATGTTGAACAACATGATCTAAGAAACAGAGACCTAACGCATACACATACGCTTGGTTTGTAAACAAGCATCCATATCATCTTCATTCCACTCTCACACCTTAACACACTTGTTCATCTAGCTTGGAATCAACGCATACCCCTAAACACTTAACACCATTCACCCATAAATTCTCCTTTTTCCCTTGAACTCCTATGTTTTCTTGTATGTGTGCATTGAGATTAGTGTAAATTATCTTCACTCTCATTAATATGGGAACCATTTACAATTGAAGCAATGCAAGGACTATATTAGACTGTCCTAAAATCCTTGTGTTCGATCCTGGACTTACCAAGAAGCCTAAGTCAGATTTATACTTAGGTTTGATTTAGGAAAGCTTGTATGCATTACACAAGTATGCCACATCCACTTCGACGTATCGCCTACTCTTCTCACATAGAGAAGCAATTCGTCATTCATCACCATTCATCTAGTTATCATCTTTCATTCTCATCCATAAGTACTTTTAGATACAAATCACGAGGCGAACACTTAACTCAGTGGTAATGACATGCACTCCGATCCAAGAGGTCAAATGTTCAATCTTCCATCCTCACAATTGTGTACTAAAAAAAAAAATTTCGGCATTGGCATGACATTCATCAACATAATTTGTTTTAGAATTTTGTTTTTCTTTTTTTTAAAAAGACTATTTTTTAGAATTTCACATAAAATTATTGAAAGACAAAAATAGTTAAAGAAATTTCAAGAAAAAATATCTTAACAAGTCAAAATGAGTATAGCTCAAGCTTGTTTTCTATTAAGAAAACCTTTGAAGAAGTTATTTTTTTAAATATATATTTATATTTATATTTTTTTGAGCAATACTTAGGTTAGGGTTGTTCAAATAACCCAGCAACCCAAAGAACCCAGACCACCAAACCCAAAATATAAGAGTTAGGTTGGGTTAGTTTTGTTCTTGGGTTGGGTTGAGTTAATTTTTTTCTATTTTTGTTGGGTTGGGTCGGGTTGTGGATTGGCTAAAAAAGAAAAGAATTGACCCAACCTAACCTGAATTATATATATATATATTTCTCTTTGTTTAAAGTTTGATTACTTTGTATTGATTAATTTATGAATTTGTAATATTTTTCTTTTAAAATTGTTACGATATTTGTCTCTGTTTAAAATTTACAATAAATATCATAGATATTTAGTATTTAATATTTGAATTTTATGAGGTTTTATTTATTAATCATTCGTTGTACATAAATTTATATATTTTTAATTAAAAAAAAAAGTTATAATCCGACAACTTAACCCCACCCAACCCAACCCAACCCATTCAATAAGTTTTTAATGAGTTTTAAAGGTTGGGTTGGGTTGAGTTGGAGACTTGATTTGTGTCCTTTAGGTTATCAACTCAACCAATCCGAATTTTTGGATTAATCTAAAAATATCCTCATCCCAACCCAAGTCACCCCATGTACATCCTTAAGTTGCACCTTAGTAATATGCCTTCCATCTTTCTATTCACATAAAAAAAATAATAATTTTTAATTTTTTTAAAAAAATTGTCATACTATAATTTTTAATTGGGTGTAACAAGGACTGTACTATAGATAGGTGGTGACTTTTGCGAAGGTTAAATTCTTTGTCTCAAGTTTTAATTATTGTTATAAAATATACCAAGCTTTCAGTCTAAGCTAAATTAAATAATAATAATAATAAAATTATACATGTGGTCCTCTCCAACTTTGGAAAGTAGGTTAATTAATATATAAACAGTGTCTTTCTAACCATACAAATTTTAACTTATCTCTCAAAACTTTGTATTATACATTTTCCGATATAATCAATGCCGTAGTACTAATTATTAAATATTGATGTAATATATTCAATAGTGCATTTAACTATGTTAGTTAACGAAAGTTATATAACGAAAAACTTATATGAATTAACATGAGATTGATAAGAGAACGATCTCTTTAAAACACTTATTTATCATTGAAATTATTGAGATCAATAAGTTAAAATATAGGGTTAGAATAGAGCTAGATAACATTTTAAAGCAAGGATGTAAGAGGTTCGGTTGTAATCAATTTTTGGACAATCTTGATGTTGAACATTACCAATATTAAGTTTTAAGAAAATATTTTGATTTATCATTTATACTCAACTAAAATTGATTGTACTAATTAATAAATTGGCATAGGTATGATAAAAGGAACCGATAATCAAACTAAATAAAATTATTGTTCAAATAGATTGAATTAGATGATTTTCTTCTTTTTTAAGTTTCGACTTGTTCTCGTAATTTAAAATATGGATACAAAAATGATATAGACGTAAAAATACACGATGGTAATATGAGTAGAGCTAATATGACAAACTATGGATTTTTCGACCCCACATGAAAAAAAAAGTATTAATTGACAATTTTTTAAAAAAAAAAATCCAAAAAGGGTAGCGTGTAGGCAAATCAAAATGAGAAATTAGTTACCAACTAACTTACTTTCTCTTCATCTTTCTTCAAAATATTGGCCAAATCTTATACTTATGACACGTGTCAATTTCTCACAAATGACCACCTTGTCCCTTGCCTAACTCAGATTCCAACCCAATCACTTTTTTTTCTTTTTTCGTTTTTTTCCCCTCTCTCTTTAATCCATTTATTGTCTTATTTTCTAAGGTGGAAAGAGAGATTCCTTTTGAAGTCCAAATTTGCCTATAACTCTTTACCTTCTAGACTAGTTTGGAAAAAGATTAAAAAAAAAAATGGAAAAGGGCTTGGTTTCAAATTTATTCCAAATTTAGAATAAATTCATCTTTAATATTACAATTATAAAGAAAGATGATTTACCCATAAAACTAATTTTCAAGATATAGGTTCATTCAATGGTATTTTGGTGAATCATGCTTTCTTAAAGATGAGTTCATCATTTTCATATTCTAAACGAATTCTTTTTTGATAAAAATTCTTAGATTAATGAACATGATCTCCTATATTTATATTTTAATTATTTTTATTTAGAAATTTATTAAAAATTTGAAAAAATCGATAATTGTGAGGATAATTGAACCATCAACCTTTGAAACGATAATTAATGTTTATCCACTAAATATACTCAAATTGAAAGAGAAAAAAAGTAATTTATGTTACATTTTTACTTTGTAACTATCAGATCACACTATTTCTAATTGATAGCTTGGTGTGGAAAAGAAAGACAACTGATCAATTCAATTCTGACATCAATATGATGTCGAGTCAAAGGTAGTTTGAGAATTAAGCTGGAAAAATCACAATGAAGGATTTTGAATAAGTAAGAACGAAAAATATGAAGAATTAATAAATACTCTTTGAGATTGAATATAATACATTATCTTTCGACTATATATGTTGGGTGAAAATTTAACTTTCAAAATAAAGAGGGAACCAATTTTTTTGGTTGGAGAATCTCACATTGAAAATTTTGGTGTTGGAAGTCTCCTTTATGTACTCCAATCTTGTGTTTTGGGTTTGGGCCCTAAGGGGTACCCATGTTTTAGAGGGAGTGAGGAGATAGACAATGTGGGTCGGTCAGGCGTGGTATGCTGATAAATATTATTTTATCATTTTTAACCGAAAAAAGGGAGAAACGGTCGTCCGTTCCGTTTCGTCCACCCATCTATAACGTCCGCGCATGTTTCGCTCCCTACTGTTGCCCATCTGTAACGTCCGCACATGTTTTGCTCCCTACCGTTTGACGCTGAAGGCCTATAAAAGGCGAGGCCTTCAGCAGTTCGTAAGACACATAATTCATTTTCTTAATTTCCCTCTTTGTTTTCCTCTCCTCTTCCATCTTAGCTTACCAAGCAGTGAGTTTAGAAAGAGTGAGGAGATAGACCAATGTGGTCGGTCGGGCGTGTGTGATGATAAATATTATTTTTTTATTATTTTTTTAACCGAAAAAAAGGGGGAAACGGTCGTTTGTTCCGTTTCGTCCGTCCATCTGTAACGTCCACGCTTGTTTCACTCCCTACCGTTGCCCATCCGTAACATCCACACACGTTTTGCTCTCTACCGTTTGACGCTTAAGGCCTATAAAAGGCGAGGCATTCAGTAGTTTGTAAGATACATAATTCATTTTCTTAATGTCCCTCTTCGTTTTCCTCTCCTCTTTCATCTTAGCTTTCCGAGCAGTGAGTTTAGAAAGGGTGTACGTTTCGATCGGTAACGGTGCATTTTCGATCAGTTTTCATTTGGCTATTTTATCCTGGAACGACGTGGTAATTTTCAGACCTGCTTATATACTTGGGCAGAGTCGTGAAACATCTTAAAGAGAGTGAGCTCCGCGACTCAGCCTATAACGAGTTTCTGTTTTGTAGGTTTTGTTCTTCGCTTGACCGTCGTGTCTTGATAATTTATAGTTCGTCATTCTAAGGGCCCTACCGTTTTTAACAATATAATCCTCTTGAATCAATTGATCTAATTTGTATGACATATAGAGAAAACGTTTCTTGCACGAATTCACATTAGATTAGTTTTTATTTCCTAAGATAATTTAAGTTCAACTTCTCCTACTAAAAAGATATTATATATTCATATATCCTATAGAAAATCATATTCACCCAAATAAAAGATTAATATAAAATTCAACAACCAACCAACCAAAAGAATAATTAAATCCCTTGAATTCTCTTTTCCTCAAATATAAAATAAAGTGAGAGAGAGAAACCATTCAAAAATAGAAAAATTTTATATTATCCAAATTGCCAAAGGCCAAGCTTTGTAGAAATAGTAATATTGCCACGTGTCTTATTAATATTATACTTGCATGAAATTGACAATAAAGCTCTTTTAGATGGGCAATATCGTCATTTTGGATCTATTTTATTTGGTGCCAATTTTTTAGGAGTCGGTGAAGGACCGCCAACATGTGTAATTAATTGACGAAGAAAAATCTGGAAAATAAAATCAATTTAAAACCTTGATTTTTTTATTTTTATTTTTTTTTTGTCATTTATTATTTCATAAAGAAACTTATTTTCCCCTCTCATTAGTCTTTGAAAATAATATGTAAATAACGGGATTGTGAATTTCCATTTTAAAAAAATGTGTGTGTATATATATATATATATATATATATATATTAAAAAATAATAACTTATACTCCTAAATTTTATCGGTACAAATTTAGTATCTGATTCTACTTGAATTTTATTAATTCATATTTATATCACTTTTGAATATGATACTCTTTTTAATATGGACTATTTTCATTTTATCACATTCTTGTACCTTTTTCTACTTATTTATGAAAAAATTTCACACATATTCTTACAACTTCTGATAGAATTTGGAAAAATAATAATGTTATTTAGGTAATTTTGAATTAATTTTAATCGAAATTAAATAAACAATAATATGAATCATTTTGATTACGTACAAAAGTTTAATTTGTTTTGTCGTTATACAATGAAAATTTTGATCGTAAATATATATTTTATGTCAATTGATTTATAGAACAAACATTTAAAAATGTCATTGATATTGACATAATCATTAATTAAGAGTTTAATAAGTTAAGTTCCTAAGTTTGAAAGTGTAAATTAATATTTTTTCTAAATTTTTTAAAATATATTTAAAACATAAAATATTAATACAAAATAATAAAGAAGAATCTAAATTCATAAATTAAGACTTCCAAATAAAAGAATATGTATTTGGCCCACAACTTCATAAATCAACATTAAATAATTTGATTTTCACTCCCTTCAATAATGTTTATTATTAAAATTTGCATGTTTGTTAGCACTCTCAAATACATAGTGGTATTCTAAACCAAACTTTAAAATGTCCATGTCGATGAGAATATCGAAATCTTAATTTCACATAGTTTTGATGAAAATGTTTATAAAATATTGATTTCGATCAATATTTTTGAAAAAATTATAATAAAAACAAAATTAAAAAAATAAATTTAAATTAGGAAATAAATATTTTAGGACTTTCAAACGAATTAATATATCTATTACTTATATTAGTAGTATTTTCATATTTATTTAGTGTATTTTATGATTTTTTTTTATAATATAATAGAAATACTGATCTCAAATCCATATAAATGTGGAAATATGAACGTGTCGAACGAAATTTAATCGCAAACTTGAAAAGGAAAACGTGGGGGGTATAATAGTCTTCTAAAAAACATAATGCAGCGCTTTGACCTGCCCAAACTGGGTGATCGGCAACTTGGAAAGAACCGGTCACGTGAAGCATTTCACGCAGTGCCGACTAAAAGGAATCTCACGCGCAAGTAACGAAGTTGACGCGCAAACGCTACCAGTTCTTTGACATGACATTTTTCTTTTTCTTTTTCTTTTAAGTTTTTTAATTTTAATTTTGTTTGCTTTGCGATTTAAGCCAAATACAATTCAAACTTATTTTCCTTCAATCAAGTGCTACCGTTGATTCAAAGATCAACCAACCAACCTACGGTTCAGATCGATTCTAGAAGAAAGTTTGAATACTTAAAAAGACTTTATTTAAAATATTGGTTAAACTATAAGTCTAGTCATTTCGAGATTGTATATCTATAAAATTATACATACGAGTTTATAAAATATTGTAAAATAATAATTAAACAAAATTTAAACTTACAACTTATTTTTAAATTTTTGATTTTACATCTTACTAGGAAGACTATTTATGAGAGTTTTATAAAATTATACTCATTATTTATAGGGACTAAATTCAATTTTTTTCTTTAAAATATAGAGACCAAATTTATAATTTAATCAATGAAAAAATTATTATTGTAAAAAATTAAATAATTATCAACAGAAGAATAAAGATAAGAATCAAATGATTTTTTTCACTCAAGACATATAAATTAAAACACGAAAAGGCAATTGAATCCATCTCTATTAGATCATTTGTTAGTTGTATGAATTTACATTATAAAGTAGACCATAAATTAAAATAAATATTATAATTTTTATTATCGATTAAAATGTGCTAATTCACTCTTTTATTTTAACAAGCGTGAAAATTTTCATAAACTTGTTACTTGTAATAGAATAAGATCTTTCAAAGAAATAACCTTGACAAATGCAAATTAATTATTGAATAAATTTACTAAAATTAATAAATCCCTAAAAGAAAAGATCCAATGCCATTTTTAATTAAACAAATTATCAATTTTACATTGTAAATATATAATTCATACAATGTATAAAAGATTATTTTTTTTTTAAACGGTATATGGAGAGAACTTTAAAATTGAGGTATAATTTGATGAAATTAAAAAGTTAATTACGATCAATTATAGGAGTTTGGGAGGTTCAAACTATAAATTATCTGGTTGCTACTAATCCATACTTAAAATTTATTTTCCCTCTCATTTTAAGTGCTAAAAATATTGACAAATTTTATTGTTTTCAATGATTTATTATTTAAATCATAAATAAATATCCCAACTCGCTTGCACACATTTCTTTCCCCTTTCTTGTAATACATTCAAAGCGATTATTGAACAAAGTCACCAAAACCTTTCAAGAAATCATATCTTTAATTATTTTCAATTATAGGGGTATTATTAGCCTTTTTTATAACTTTATGAAAAATATACTGAAAATTTTTAAAAATAGAAAACTTTTATAGAACATAATATATGATATTTTATCTCCATATTGATTTCATTAATTTGTAGATGAAGGGGCAAAATAATAAATTAATGCTGGTCTAAGTTAAGTCTTTTAAAATGATTATTATTGTTGTTATTGTTATTATATAATATATATATATATATATAACTTGAACACTGCTATAATGTGTCAACTTGGGTGTAGGTTTGGTTTGAGAATCATTAGATTGGTGCCCCACCATAAATTTAAGGATATGATCTTAATTATAATAAAAAGATAGTTGCTTCACTAATAATTTAATTCAATTATATTATTCTCATAAACTATGACTATACTTTATTTTGACAAATATTTAATCTCATACTTTCATATTACATTCCATTTAAGTTTAAAATTAAGATCATTTATGTTTTGATTTGATCTGATTTTGGTGTCTAAACTATTGTTTTTTCTGTTATTATCATACTTTCAAATGTTTTGTTGTTGCATACTTTGTATAAGAAAACATCTATGGCTAATTATATAAATTTATCTTTAAATTTGTTTCAATTCTAAATTTCATTCATATTTCTCTTTTCAAAGTCCCATTTGTTAAAATAAAGTCTTTACTATAACAAAATGTTAGTGACATCAAAATAAAATTTATTGATTATTAGTTTGAAATTTTGTTTTACGATGTTACATTACAACGAGAGATTTTATTTATTTATTTTATAACTTCATACTTATTATTAATATCTAATCACCTAGAATTATGTTAAAATGTGTTGATTTAATTAAAAATGTTTTTTATTCAAACTAATAATAGTCTCAAATTGATTGTTTCATAAGGGCCCATTAGGAATGATACTAGACCATCAACTACTCATAATTGAAAATAACCATTTTAAATTCATACATCATCCTTTAAAACTTTATGGATAATAAGAATTTGATTGAAAAAAAAATTCAACACATACAAAAATAAAATTGGAAGATTTAGATCCCATTTAGTAACCATTTGGTTTTTAATTTTTGTTTTTTAAAAATTAAGCCTATAGACGTTACTTTTACCTCTAAATTTCTTCCTTTGTTATCTTTTTTCAAATTTAGCTATGAATTTAATAATTGTACTGGAAAAAAATATGCAAATCATTGTAAAAAATGAAGAAAAAATAGATTTAATTTAAAAAAAAAATGAAAAGATTATCCAACGAGACTTTAAAATGACATGACACAATGTTAAGAGATAAAATTATATATTTATTATTTGGTGCCGATTTTTCATTCAACATTTAACTAAAATTTCGAATCTAAAAACAAACTCTTGACCCATATAATGGTGCATTAAACACTACTTGTTTTGCACTTGCTAAATAATTTAAAATTAAAAAAAAAATGATTTGTTTAAAAAGTAAATAAACTAAAAAATCAATTGGTGTAAGAAACTATATATATTTCAACACTCGCGGAACAAAACGAGGAGAGATTGTACATACAAACTTGGAGAAACTTAAATCTTGAAGAAATTTAATTGCAATGGTTTCGATGGGAGGCAAGAAGAAATGCTATTCTATGGTTTGGGAAAGATTTTGAAAGGACATGATAGTGTAATATTGAAGGAGAAGGTTGCCTACATTTGAGGCATAGAAACTTGTAAAATATTTATGTCAAAACAACATTTGGAGTGGATTTGATAGCACACTATATAATGATTATAGTGGTGGATTTGGTAAAAAATTTTATGATCTATAAATTGATCGATTCCAAACTCATGATAGGACACATTTTATGAGTATGTCTTGTTCGTTTGAAGATTAATTATACATTTGTATGACATCTTCAGTTTGGAGACATAGAAAATTTCTTGTGAATTATGAAAAGGTTGAAATCTTCTTAAAATCTTATGTTATTGTAGGGTATTTGGGAAAAGTGACTATTCCCCAATTGCTAATCTAAGTTTTAGAATATTGGATAACAATTTAAAAAGAGCTTGGAATATGTTTGAGTTGTATACAAATTTTTTTGTATACCTCTTTTAGTGAATAATAATAAGTCTTGACATATAGACCTAATACAATTAGACAACTACTTTCTAGTAGAATAATCTTAATTGACTTTGTAAGGTCAAAAGATAATATTGTGAGTCTACTTGTAAAAGGTCTAACTAGAGAGCTGGTTGAAAGTTTATCAAGGAGAATGAGATTAAAATCTTTAATTTTAAAAAGTTAACCAAAGGGACAATCCAACCTAGTTGACTACAGATCCCAAGATCTAGGTTCAACGGGCAAACTGACCCCTGAATAATTTAGTGTGTACTGCATTGGATTTTCTTTTCTTACCCATTTTAAGGATGACGAGATAGTGTAAGTGTAGTTTTAGGGTAAGCATTGTGTTTTTAATGATTTCTATAAATTGTTAAATAATTATTTATGAAAAGAGCATATACGATGTTCTTTATAGAAATCACCTATGTGAGTGTGAAAGGGTCACTTCTATGAGAATTTTAAGGCGAATTGATCTCTAAAACACTCATGGGATCAAACGGTGTTCAAGGCCGAAATGAACATAATTATAAGAACAAACTTTGTTATGATGAGAAACTGTGTTACTTTAATTGTCTTAGTTTACTCTAGAACGACTGATAGTTCAAGGTATTAAGTCTATTGAATAGCTAAGTAAACTCAATTGATATTCATTAGGGAAAGTTCAAAGTGTTTACTACTTATCTTGATGCAGATTCTTCATTGGAAAATATCGAATGTTTTCTTTTCCCTTTGATCTTAAATTGTTAGCTTACCATTTATTGGGGGATGGAATAAATGGTATGTGACCATTCGTGTAAAGTTTCATTGTTTCATGAATGAATATGTCTTCTCGTAATTAACCAACTTGAAGAAGAGATATGACTATTGGAATGATCATGAATAGTCTATAAATATACCTCTTCTTCAAATTGCTTTTAAGAACTTTTTTATAAGTATTTTTCTCTCGTAAAAACTTTTCTCCCTTTTATATATTTGTGCATGTTTGGTTTATTTCCACAAAGTATAGTTCATTGGATCTTGTGAATGAGGTGTTGTTGGAATAAATGATATGTGACCATTCGTGTAGAGTTTCATTGTTTTATGAATGAA
This sequence comes from Benincasa hispida, assembly GCF_009727055.1. Lineage (NCBI taxonomy): Eukaryota > Viridiplantae > Streptophyta > Magnoliopsida > Cucurbitales > Cucurbitaceae > Benincasa > Benincasa hispida. The sequence continues at coordinate 23,546,439 of NC_052360.1, forward strand.
TATCTTTTCGTAATTAATCAACTTGAAGAATCAACTTGAAGAAGAGATATAACTATTCAAATTACCACAAATAGTCTATAAATATGTCTCTTCTTCAAATTGTTGTTAAGAACTTTTTTATAATTCTTTTTCTCTCATAAAAAATTTTCTCCCTTTTTATAAATTTGTGCAAGTTTCGTTTATTTCCATAAAGTTGGTTTATTTCCATAAAATGTAGTTCATTAGATCTTGTGGACGGTGTGTTACTTCCATAAGAAAGTTGATCTATTCTATCTTAGGAGACAATTACTCATGAAAATCAGGCACTAAAATGAGTAAAATGTATATATTTCAACACATGCGGAACAAGACCAGGAGGAGAGATTGTAAATATAAACTTGGAAAAACTTAAATCTTTGAGAAATTTAGGGCCCATTTGATAACGTTCCCGTTTATGTTTCTCATCTTTTAAGAAACTGACCTGTTTGATAATCGTTTCTGTTTCTTGTTCTTAAAATTTGAGAAACGTTCTTGAGGAACTATAAAAAGTAGTTTCTCTTGTTCCATTTGTATTTTATTTAAATTGTTTCTAATGTGTATTAAAGTGGGGATTTAACTAATTGATGAGGAAGCATACCTTAATCATTTCTTAACTCCATGGTCATGAGATGCCATGAGATCAAATCTCACTTAAAACTTTTTTATTTTATTTTTCTTTCTTTCTTTCATATTTCCTTTTTTCTCTATATTTTTTATATTTATTTATTTTATATTTTATTTTTCTCTATTTTTCTATTTTTTTAAAATAAATAAATAAATAATTATTTATATTTATTTTCTTTATTATTTTTTTATATCTGTATGTTAATTTAATTTTCAATTTTCAATTTTCAAATATTTAGATTTATATATTATTTTAATTTTTAAATTTCAAATTTCAATAGGGCTATTTTCAAATATAGGAAATTGAACTAAAATATATACAAATATAACAAATTTAATTTTGAATTTTGAATTTAAAATATTTAGATTTAGATTTATTTTGATTTTCAAATTTTGAATTTTCAATAAGGTTGTTTTCAAATATAGGAAAATGAATCAAAATATTTATAAATATAGCAAATTTAATTTTGAATTTTCAAATACTCAGATTTATATATTATTTTGATTTTCAAATTTCAAATTTTCAAAAAGATTGTTTTCAAATATAGGAAAATGAACCAAAATATTTACAAATATAACAAAGTTTCACTGTTTATGATGGTCTATCGCAGATAGACTGCGATATTTTGCTATTATTTATAAATATTTTCATTAGTTTTGTCATTTAAAATATATAATTTNATATATATATATATATAATTTTGAATTTTAATTTTTTTAATAAGCTTTTTTATATATTTTGTTTATTTTTCTTACCTACAAAACCAATTATAATTTTACCATAATTGTTTACTAAGATACTTATTTATGTTCATTTTAATATTTTTACAACCACGAAATTTACATAATAATATAATTGAGTTAGATTTGAGTCTACATCATGTAAAATTTAAAACAAATGACTTGAGTGAGAAATAATATTGTAAATCAAAATTTAGCAACAGATGAATGATAGAAACAATTATACTATCGATATTAATTTTATATCGGTACTTATGTGTATTTGATAGTTTAAATATTTGATAATTATTTATATTTTAATGTAGACTATATATCGTTTTATTATATATAGTTAGATTATATTTAAACTATAAAATATGGAGAAAAAAATGTGAGGAAAAAAATACAAGAAACAAGAAACAAGAAATAGTTATCAAATAAATTTCAGTTTTTTTTTTTTTCAAGAAATAGGAAATAGGATTAGTTACCAAACATATTCATATTTCTTGTTCTCAATAAAGAGAAAATAAGAAACAAGAACTAGGGAAATAGGAAATAAGAAAGGAACGTTCTCAAATGGGCCCGGCCATGAAGATACCAAATGCATGAAGAAAGTAAAAAAAAAATGAACATAAAAACTAGATGCTCTAATGGCAAACAACAAACAACAATATATATGAAACAATTGTATGCATATCTAACGGAATAAAACAAGTAGTCATGCATACTGGTGTTAGAACACTGAGACTTTATTATCGTAACGAGTTGGCATAATCTCTTGGAATAGCAACTAAATGATGAACGAATACTTCATTAAATGATATGAGTCAAACAAAGACTAGACTATTGCTTATCAAACACTAGATCGCTTACAATCTCTACACAATTGCTGAGTAATTCTAGATGATCGCTTATAAAACACCCCGCGATCGCTTACAAGATACTACACAATTGCTTACAAGATATTACACGATCTCTTACCAAATACTATACGATCGCCTACCAAATGTTACACGATCGTTGGGTCTGCTACTCGATCACTTAGTAAAAGAGGTAGACGATGAGCGGCACACTACGACGGATTCTACACGATAGAGACTTCCGAACTCCCACTCTCGAGAGCTCTCCTTCCTCACTCCAGATATTCAAACTTCACTCCCTTCTCTTTCGGTTTCTTTCTTTTTTTAAACCTCAACTTCTCCCAACAGAACTAAAAGTAGTTTAGCCGTGGTCCTCCAACCTCCCTAACTAACTCAATCGCTGACTTCCCCTTATCTTCTCTATTCTTTCTTTTTTTGATGTTGCAGCATAATTGGAGGCCTATCAAATGAAAATGAATAAATATAAATAAATAAATAAATACATATAAGCAGAACCAAAATGAAAACACTATATAACTTGATGGGAACAGTAGAACCAATATAACCCAAAATTTAACAACAGAAACCTGTAGAATTTAACTAACGATCAAACAAAAAGAAAAATATTTTAAGATTGTTATATGAATAATATCATAAAAAAAAAATTAGAAAACATGAAACTGATATGCCGAAAAGAATCTGAACCCAACAATTTTACTCACTCTAGTGCTCCCATAGAAGTAGTACCCCGTCTAAAATATCCAACAAATTACATTAGAAATAAATCGAACTTTTGCAAAAATTTATAAAAAGGGAGAAAAATTTTATGAGAGAAAAATGCTTATGAAAAAGTTCTTAAAAGTAATTTGGAGAAGAGACATATTTATAGACTATTTGTGGTCCATACAATTTATTCCAACATAAGTTACTATACTGAATTATTTGATCAAGTTCATTTTGGGAGGAAACCTAATCTTCAATCAACCATTTTAAATTTTGTTTTACAAAACATTAACCATATCAAACTATGAAATGCATTATAATTATAATACCTTTTTAAGAATATAATTATAATACTTATTACCCAATCTCACTAAAAGAGAATAAATACTATTATTCCTGAATTTTATACAAACAAATTAAAGTATAACAATTTTAAAAACATTTTAAAATAAAAAAAAATCAAACATACTTACTTTTAAAAAACTAAACACAAAAAGTTAAATCCTAATTTGATAACCATTTTACTTTTAGTTTTTAGTTTTTGAAAATCAAGTCTATTTTCTCTTCATTTCTTAAACATTTGCGTCTTTACCAAGTCAATGGTTGAACCTTTAGCCAAATTTAAAAATATATATATTTTTAAAACCTATGGCCCTATTTGAATAATCATTTAGTTTTTTATTTTTGTCTTTGAAAATTAAGTGTTTAGATATTATTTCTACATTTAAATGTCTTCTTTTATTATCTACTTTTTAGTAATAGTTTAAAAAACCAAGCAAAAAATTTGAGAACTAAACAAAGTAGATCTTGTTTGCTAACCATTTTGTTTGGTTTTTGGTTTTTGAAAAAAAAAAATTTAGTAATATTTTATTACCCTAATAAAAAAAGTATACCAATACCCGGTAATATATATATATAATTCTAAGGATGAAACCTTTAGTCGAGATAAATACTTGTTCTTGATGTATTTTTATTTAAATCCATTATTGTTCATTGATATAATTAATAAATCATTAGAATAAAAAATATTATTCTTGAATAAGATTGTAATAAAATAAATTTAAAATTATATTTGATTATTATTATTATTTCAATTTAAATGTGTACATGATCATATTATTTAATAATACATTTAAAAACAAAAAAGTTCATAGGATTTGAGTTTAGTTTAAATTTGGTCTTTAGATTTCAAATTGTTACCATTTTATTTCTAAGTATAGACTTTAATTTCTATTTGCTTTGTCACTTTCAAAATATTACATTTTATTCTTTACGTTCAAGTTTAGTTTTTATTTGGTCCATTAATCTCAATATTCTATGATTTATATGTTTCTTGATGAAATTTCTTTTGATTTAAAAGATGAAAAATAAATTGAAATTATAATTTGTTTAATTTCAAGGAAGGTAATATATGTCAATTATCGTTGATTTATGCTTGATAATTACAAGTATAGTGATGGGAGAAAAACATGTTTTTTTTTTCATTTTTTTTAATTCCTTTGTATTTAAAAAAAATGCTACAACTTTTGTGACTATTTTACTAATGTGTTATAAGTATTTTAATTTAATTGAAAATTTAACAAAAACACGTTCACTACTTCTTTACTATTATTCACTCATTATAGATTGGATTAAAAAGAAATAAATAAATTTGATTGGATTAAAAAGAAATAAATAAATTTACTAAAAATAAATAAATATATAAATGAAAACTCCTTCATGTACAATTTCAACGTTTTTTTTTAAAAAAAAACATTTGCATCAAATTAGACTAGCATAACGTTTTTTTAATACTCTTACAACGTTGTGTGCACTTTGCAAACAATATTTAAAAGAATAAAATAAAATAATGCATATTTTATTTAAAAAGAAAATAGCGCATATCATCATTGAACGATGTGACAAGTAACGACCATGAAATTGATATGTGCCAAATGCCTAGGAAATAAGTTGTAAGGTAAACTATTTCTTATTTTATTTTATTTTAATTATTATTAAATTTGAGATCTTGTCCAATATTATTTTTGTATTTTTTAGACTTTTTCTTAATTTTTAATATATAAATTTCTATTTTTGCGTTCAAAGATTTATTAATCGAGTTTTTTTCACTTATTTCATTCCCATCCCAAACTTCAAGCTTCAATCTTTCTAATGTTATGTTTCATTTCTTAAACTTCAAATAAAAAGTTATGTTGGTGTTTGTTGTTCATTTTTATTTATTCATTTAATAAGAATTTAAATCCATTTCAAAATGTAATATTTGACGAGATAGATGTGGTTTCTTTAATTGTTTATTGGTGATTGCAAAGTAAAGCTAGTCGCAGGAGAGCTCATCTTAAAGTGCTATTGAAGCTCATTGATTAATTGAATTGAATCTAAAAAATGTTAGTAAGAACTGACAAATTATCAATTTAGTCAATACATTAATGATCACATTTATATATTTAACTAACTTCAAAAAAGCAATTACATCAATAAACCTTCGAGTTTTTTCATATAAAATTTATGAAGTAAATATCATTAGTCAAATATTGAGTTAATATATTAGAGGAACGATAAAGTTCGAATGCGGAAGTGGGATCGTCTCAATTTCGTTTTCACAGTATTTAAAATTACAGAGAACATAAGATTATGCATAGATATTAAAAATTACATAATGCTTCTTACCTTGAAGAACCAAAAGTCTTCACGTATTCCCTCTAATCGGTCACGAACAATTCAATGAGAACACCACTAAGCGAAGCCTTCTGTATTCTCTTTTGGTAGAAAATTGACAGGAGGTGTAGGCTCTGGTTCTTTTAGAAAGAGGGTGAGAGAGAGTTTTTCTTCTTTATGAGTGTGTTCTTAGGAGAAAAAACTAGAGACAATCTTCCTTTGTGAAGAAGATGAAGACCATACAAAATAAAAAAAACTACCTAATGAGAGAAAAAAGGGGAGGCCTCCCTTTAATTTTGAAATTATATTTAAATTTAAATTAATATATATATATATCAAATATAACACATAACCTATAGTTTTTATATGGTATCAAATACAATACTCTAGTTTTATTTTTCTTATATGTGTATGATATTTAATATAAATTGTATTTATATTAAATTTAATTATGTGAATCTCATTCATATAATTAATTGTTGAATCATATTCAAATACTTAATTTCTCTTAAAATAAACTTGATACTATAATGTTTCAAATACATTATATTAATTATATCGCATATAATTAATTTTCTGAATTAATTTGAACAATTTAAATTAATCCAAAATTAATTCTCAATGATTCCAGTTGAGCTACAGAAGGGACTTTATGAACTTGTAGATTGAAGCTCCAATGGTACTTGAATAATTAATTAAACTTCTTTAATTAACTTACTCAACATTTATTAACTGCCGGTCACTCCACTAAAGACTGACAACTGCACTCTTCGCACTACATATATATTTATGTGTCCATTGAATATAACCAATCAACATTGTGATGACCTTTCACAAATTGTTCATAAGTATAGCTGTACCAAAATTAAGTTTTTGCCATCGTAGTTACATCTAACTCCTTAAGTACCACTAATCCCTCTAATGAACAATAAGTCATAGTTCAACTATAACCAATCCCCTTTTGGTCCAAGAATGGGTGTGACGCCACATTGTTCAAGCCTTGGAATCAACCCTTAAGGGAGCAATTTGTTTACTTACCTCGACATTAGAAAATGAGTGAATTCCGTCTTGTGTAGCTGTGTTCCCAACTCCTCAATCAGACTAATCTCCATAATGGTAGGCTTATTTAGTTGACGATTTGATTACTCTCACCCATACAAATCAAAGGACCGCCTTCATGGGCAAGAGTTCACAACTCATTCAGGATTCAAATCATGTCACCTATGGTCATCCTGGTGAAATGTACGCCTCTACTATTAACGACGTTATATAATGAGACTATTCATTTCTTGGTTCGATCTACCCTTTTGTATAGAACACCCCCGCTCTTATGTCTCCACATGAATGATTAAGATCAGATTATTTGTAGTACTTTACAACAATTGTAACATCTACAAAGCGGATCATACTCGTAGTGTCACCAGGATAAGATATCCAACCTTATCCATCTACTACGGATCATTCAGGTTATCACTTAAACATGACCCACCTTTATGTCTCTACATATATGTTTAAGCTATAGAAGATAACTTTAGATGTTAATTTATTGGTTTGTGGGTTAATGCTATTAAATGTCGAATAAAATATCTCATATGTTATTAAATACTACAAACCATTTAGGTTATCACTTAAACATGATCAACCTGTATGTCTCTACATATATGTTTAAGCTACAGAAGACGACTTTAGATGTTAATTATTGGTTTGTGGGTTAATGCTATTAAATGTCGAATAAAATATCTCATATGTTATTAAATAAATAAATCGTTTGTACATTACGATTACAAACTACAAGACCCACGAGATTTAGGGCATCAATCCCAACAAATATGACAATGTAACAAATGACAAATTTAGCTAGATATAACACAACGTTTTATAACCCTGAAGTATAATTATTTTGGGCCAACGATTAATAATAGCAAATTGAACAATAAACTACTCTCTAGTCTCCATTTCGAATGAGGGAAAAAATATTATCTAGAAAAACATATTTCCATATCAAAGAACAATGTTGAGAGGATGTCGAAACTGCTATAACATGAGCAAATTTGTTCTCCTATCTAAACCATGTATTTCTTTTTAGCTCATTTCATTTCTTGTACTTTCAAAAGACCAAATTTAATGAATGTACATTTAATGAATCTTACCATTAGTCATGAACAAGTTAGTTTGAACTTTGAAGTTAATTTTTATCGAAATAAAAATAAAGACTTTCATTCAATCAATGACAAAATATGGATATATTTCTAAAATTTATAGAGATAAGACCAACCTAGACCATTTTTTTTTTCTTTTTAAAAAGTTCATCATAATTTAAGAGTACAACTAATTTTAAAGTGTATAAAAATATTAGACAAAAAATTTAGATATTCGAAAAAATAGAGACTAAAATAGAACAAGTGCTAAAATATACAAACTAAAATAGTATTCTTGATACAAGTTTTATCCAATTTTAAATATTGATATTGACGAAAGTACTAAGACCTTAATTTTATGAAAATATTAATTTCAATATAAATTTTAGAATAAAGATAGATATTAAAAATGCATAAAATGTTAAAATTCGCATAAGAAAAAATATTTCATCTGTTTGAAATATGTTTAAATTTCTTATTATCAATATTAAGTCCAAATCAGTAATCTTTTGTTAATATTTTATCAATTTTTCTATTATGCAATGAAAATGTCGATTAGTTTCGACATTTTTGCGTCGAACACATAGACATACAAAAACCTCAAATGAAGATTCAAAATTTTGATTACCTTAATCAACCTACAATGTTTTTTTTAAAGAAAAAAAAAATTAATATAAAGAGAGGAGGGTTAGAGATAGAAAAATGAAGGAGAAAAGGACAAGTAGGGGTAGGAGGGGGGGGGGGAGGCAATGTCAAATCAATGGCAAGAAATGAAAACAAGACAGAAGGGCAAAAACGTCATTAAAAAAGAGGGGAAAGAAGAAGAAACTGAAAGCACGCAATCGGCAATCCCTCTTTGCGTGTTCCTGAGCGCCGTAATTAGCAGTGGGAATGGGCATTATCCAAAAAATCATTTTTTCCAGAGCCGTTGGATGTGATTTGAAACACGTGGCAGGATCGTAGAGCAGACCATAGGAAACTGTCAGAACGGTCGCCCACGCGGGATTCGCATCCTCGTGTATAAAAGCTGGGATGCACTTTTGGTGATCAAACGTGATTTAGAAGTAGAACTCATCCCCGAATCCAACACCTTCTAAATTCCAACCTTTTTTTAAAGCAAAATTTTAAAATTAATTAATAATTTACACTCTGATGGATAATAATTATTTTTTAAAAATTAAAATTTATAAAAATAAAATTAAAGTCAAGTTTTGAAAATTAAAAAAAAAAAGATAATTATTTAAATCTCATTTGGTAATTATTTGATTTTTTTTTTTTTAAACTAAGCTTATAAACTATACTTCATATTGATTTTTTTGTTATCTATTTTTGGAGTATTTTAAAAAATGAAGTCAAGTTTTGAAAATTAGAAAAGAATAGTTTTTAAAATTTTGTTTTTATTTTTGGAATTTGATTAATAATTCATAAAAAGATGAAAATTATGATAAAGAAGTTGCAAGAAATTAAGCATAATTCTTAAAAATCAAATAGTTATCGAATAGATTTTTTTTTAAAGGTTTTTAAAAATGAAGCTTATAAACTTATCTCCACTTGATTTCTTTATTCTATTATCGATTTTTGGGAGTGTTTTAAAAAAATCAACCCAAGTTTTGGAAATTAAAAAGTGTAATTTCTTAAAATTTGTTTTCGTTTTCTAAATTTAGCTAAAAATTCATGAATTAGCAAAGATGAAAGCTATAATAAAAATTTTATAAAAAATAATTGTAATTTTAAAAAACCATAATTATGAAATGCGATGTAGTTTTCAATAGTTTTAAAATTTGATTAGAAATTTAAATATTTTATTTAAATAAGTAAAATTATGATATAAAAATTAAGAGAAGCTCAACTAAAAAATGAAATCATTATAATTATGATATAAAAATTAAGAGAGAAGCTCAACTAAAAAATAAAATCATTATCAAACATGCTCTTTATACTTAATTATTTGGATTTATGGAACTGGGACCATACACTTTTGTACTAAATTATTGAACCATTTTCAAGTTTCAAATACAAAAATTAATATAGATATGTTAAGACATCACTACCAAATTACTGTGGCTTTTTTTTTTTTTTTTTTTTTGTCTTTTGTTACCAAAAATGTATTACTTTGGAAAAAGGATGTGAAATAATTTCAAAGATCACCAACAAATTAAAAGCTATGGCTTGCCATTTTTAGGTTAACTTATTAGCTTGGTCCTCGAATTTGAAATTTGTATCTATTTAAACTTTAATTTTTTTAAAATTATTTTAATAAGTCAATAATTTTTAATTTTTTGTCTAATAGATTTATGAAATAAAAAATAATTAATGTATTAAATATAAATATACAATTTATATTTGGTCGCTTGAGCTTTTCTTTTTTCCCTCTTTTTTCCCTCTTACTTCTAGTTGGGTTAGATTTGACGTCTTGGAGACAATGTAGAATTCCAAAGCCTAATAAAAATTATCAATGATCTTTCACTCCCTATTTTTTCATTCATAACTTTAACTCAGTGGTAATTGAATGTATTTGAGGTTGGAATTTCGGTCTTTAAGTGATAATTGAATGCACTTCTTCCTTTGAGATGGGAAATTCGGTCTCTCATCGTATTTAAGATAATTAGATAAATATAGTAGAATTAAATCTTTTTTATGTTTAGCCTCCACAATGCAACAAGTTTACCCTTTTTTTATATTTATAACATGGATAATTGAGATTAAAAATTAAATGCTATATAAAAATTTGGTTTCATCTCATTATAGTCCCTAATTTTTCAGCTTGTTTTATGTTAGCCCCTTTGAACATTCAAATTGTCCATTTTCATTTATGAACTTTTATGTTTGTTCCATTTTGGTTCTTAACCTTTCATAATGTCTATTTTAATTTTTAAACTTTTTGAAATAACAATTCTTTTTTCTTGTTATATTACTTTTTTTAATCTATTTTTTACTTGCCCAATACTCGTACTTGATCTATGCATGTGGCTTGAAATCACACTCATATTAACATGTTAGTATACATACTTAAACCGACATCATCTATTTGTTACAAAAAAATAAAAATAAGGACTAAAACTTCTCCAAGTAACTACTAAGTCCATAAACATTCAAGTTTGTGTCTATTAGGTCCTTGCACTTTTATAATATAGGTTAATAAAATTTTAATTTTGTGTTTAGTGAGCCATTGACAATTGACCAAATAAAAATTTATAAAAATTAATTGATCTTTTAAATATAGAATTAAGATTTATTTTGAGGAGAGCTAATCTAAACTGTATATAGATCCATAAAATTTAAAAAAGATTTAAAGGCTTGTTAACCATTTTTAACAATTTAAGAACCTATTAATCATAAAATTAACCGTTCATTGACTTATTAAACACTTAAAAGTCAAGAGATTAAATATGATAATTTAACATTGTAAAGAACCTTATCACTATCTCTCGTAATAGTAAAGAAAATAAGATACTTGGTACATGTGGTCCTAAATTTGATAAACAATCTTTATGATATCTTTATTTTTATTGATATTTTTGAAAAGAACAATCTTTATGATTAAGCTTTACTTCTAGACAAAAATAATTATTCATTGTAGGTTGGCTTAGGGTAGGTACATTCTATTTTTAGTCAACTTGTGGTCCGTCTTCTTCTCTCTTCTTTGATGTATTTTGATATTTTGCTTGTTCAATATAAGTTTCGCCTTAATTTTTTAACTTCACTTTTTTTTTTTTTGGATAAATTAATATATCGGTCTCTATTATTTATCATTTTGTTTTTGTCTCGATAGCTCAAATTTAAAACTTACAATTTTATCTATATAGTTTGATTAATTTTTTCAAAATAACGTCGTACTTTAATTAAAATTAAAGATTTTGTTGGTACGAACAATTGAGAAATGACTGAGATTAAATTGTTATTATATGTTAATGTATGCACGGGCAACTAAACCTCAATGTAATATTTACAAATACGTCCTATATTAAATAAGAAAATCATCTAATAAGAGTAAGAACTATATTGAAATCAAAGTACAAATAGGAATGGTTAAAACGATAAGTAATCTTTTTGTTTTTGTTTGTTGAGTTGTATATAGTTGATAGATTTCTTTTTTACTTTTTTACTGCATATCCGAGAATGCTTCAATTATCCTCTAACAATTCTTCATTCAACAAATATATATGTATATGAAGATTTAAATTTTTGGCTTTTTAGTCAATGATAGTACAAATTTCTTAATTAATTGAGTTAAACATAGGTTGTCAGTACTAGGAGAAGAAAAGACAATACGACGTATGATAAATGTAGCATAAACGACAAAATAAATATAGTAAATAAAGTCTATTAAGCTTACCTTTCTCTCGTTTTCAAGTTAACTAGTCAAGTTAATAAATTACAATATAATGAATAAAAGCAATAAGAAATAGAAATAACATCGTAGATATACATTAATTTATCTTAAATTAAGAGTATGGAAGTTTGAACTTTTGACTTCAAAATAGATCGTCAATCATCGTTGAGCCTCACTTTAAAGAAATATTATCTTTTTTAATATATTATTATTATTATTATAAGATTTCTAATAGATGTGCGAGATTAGGCTTAGATTCCAACAGGAATTTAAAATTTTAATGCAGAAATTAATTATTTGATTATTTGTGTATCTCTTAAATGATGAGATATGATTTTGCGCCCATCAATAAGCTCAATTCTTAATTATTTGGGTCAATTACTCCTTTTCACATAAAAAAAACAGCTAGCACTTTTTATTTTTCAATTCCTATTTTTTTTTTTCTAAAAAAGAAAATTAAACAGAAAATTAGGTGGCTTGATGTGATCCCAATATGCATATGTATATACTATACCCTATTCATTTTCCTTTTTTTTTTTTTTTTTTTTTTTTTTTTTTTTTTTTTTTTTTTTTTTTGTTTTTATTTTGTTAGTGCCTTTGTGAATGACTTTTATTCTAATATGGTATATATATTTCTCTATTAAATAAATAATAGTAGTTTAATGAACCGATTACCTAATATATATGACGTCAGAAATTAATTCTTCTCCAAAAATTTTGAAATTATAAATTTAAGATCGGTTTGGATTGACTAGTGAAAAAAATGTTTTTCAAAAAAGTCATTTTTATTTAAACTATTTTTGTAATACATTTTGAAAATGTTTAAAAAACTATTTTAACCAGTTGCCAAATACTTTAATTTCTTTTAAAATGACTTATTTTTCAAAATTAAATATTTGAAAAGTTAAACGAAACACATCCTTAATTTTTTTCATTTTGAATATTTAAAATTCACATATCAAATACAAAATTAAAAGTATAAGTTTCCATTATAATAGACATAAATTTTAAATTTATATCTAATAGATCAATTTACTTTTAATAATTTCAAGATATTCAAGAATTCATTAGACACTAAATTGAAAGTTCTAATTTTCTAGGATAATATTAGACACAATCTAATAGTTGAAGGATATATTGGACAATGGACACCTTTTAAAAGTTATTTAAGAACCAATAAGCATAAACTTGATCAAATCAGTGTAAAGACTAAACTTGTGATTTGACCTTAAAAAAAAACCTAGTAGCACATTAGAATTTACACATTAATTACGATTCTATTTCTGTCATCGGTTTATCACTACGAGATATTGGATAATTTTAATCTAAAAGATAACATGTTTTTTCTCCTCAATGATCTCGAACAAAAAAAAAAAAAAAACATTATATCTATACATGTCGGTTTGATTACATCATTAAGTATTTAATTATACTTTTATTTAGTTCTCTACTATTTACATTACTGATAAAAGTAACATTGACATCATTGGTAATGTTGATGATTGAACTAATTTTGGTTTAAATTGAGAAGAAAAATGAACATGTGGGTTGTTGTTTTCCTTTCATCTCAAACATTTGGCTTTAGTGAGTTCCTATTAAGTTGTTTCCTTGGACAAAGGTGTTTCAAAGGGAAGCCCACTCTTTTTCAGGCAAATAATAATAATAAAAAAAAAAATATTAAATATAAATAAAATAAAAAACTTCATAGAAGAAACACAAATCACTCTCATAGACATTATATCAAACATGTCACATGCATGCATTGTATTCTTTTTCTTGGTATTAAGATTGGCTCAAATTGGTGCTCCATGGATCACTCACATTCACAAAGAAAGAAATAGATTCTCTATCACTTTTATTTATTTATTTATATGTTTTCTTAAAAAAGGGTGTTGGTTGTGGTTCAAGCATCTTGACCACCAAAAATTATGGAATTTCCCTAAAACATATTAATAATATTTTTGTATTAAAATATAAAAAAATTTCTATGCTTTAAACTCATATCCAAAGTGGGTTATTATTATTATTATTTTATGTATTGGGTTTTGGCCTTATGGGAAATTTTAAGGGAATATAATATAAATATGATCAAGAAGTTTGAATGGGTGCATTCCAAAACAAAAAAGCAAAAAAAGTGGGGAGCATTTTAGAAAATCTAAATCAATTTAGTTTGATGATAATTACTAATTGTGATAAATATTTTCTTTCTCTTTCAAATTTGATTATATGAAAATTACATTTAAAAATGTAATATAGATATTTAATATCTAATATTAATTTTTTTTGAATGATTTAAATATATTTTAAATTAAAGTGCGAAAAGTGATTTAAATCAATTTAAAATAAAAATAGCAACCGAAAGAATGAAAGGTGAAATAATTTATGTTCTTAAGAAAATCCATTTTAAGGGTAGTGACAAGGATAGAGATTCTCAGGGAATATTTATTTGTGGAAGGGGTTTGTTGGGAATTTTATTTCTTCTTAGCTAGAATGTGGAACAATTTTTAGTTAAATTAGTTTATTCCTTTTCTTTTTATGAATGTAAACATTAATTTATTGTTACTAAAAAAAAATGCCATTTTTCTATTTTGAGAAAAAAGGTATATTATAATATTTATGAAACTATAAATTAGCATATCACGTGAAGAAAATATATTAACTCTAAATTAATAAAATAAAATAGGGATTAGGAAATGAGATGGAGATCCATATATATTTTTCATTATTATCTTCGAAATTTTCAAATAAAAATTACCTTAAAAATCCTTATTTGAAAAAAAATGAAGATAAAAGAAGTTTATTGAAATTAGTTGGAATAGAAAAATTGTAATTGAAAAGATTTAAACTTATTAGTTAAAAAAGCCCTCTTATATGTAAAATTGAAATCTTGCCAAATTCGGCTGATTTGGAATAGAAACTAAAATAAATAGTACAAAAAACAAATAAATAAACAAAACTCCCCAATATGGGCTTCTCTATGAAGGCCGACCAAGATTTGGGCCCATTTCTTAGGCGTTGGGTCGGCCTAGTAAGCTACTTTTTGGGCCTACTATGCCAGTCCCACCTTGAATTGATTTATAACCCAAGTTCTTATAATTTTTTTTTTGAGATAAAGGAAAGTGGAGCATGAGTTAGGTACAACCTAATCGTTGTTTTCTTTTAAGAAATTTACATTTACATCAAGAGTATTGAGTCTAAAATTTAAATCAACTATTACTCCGATAGGCTGGGGCTCTTACTCTATCATATCGGTCTTTTTGGTCCATTATTTGATCAGGAAAAGACCTAAAAGTTTGAGCTAAGGTCATGGAGGTGGAAAACTTGTATTTGAAGTCTTAGGGTCTGTTTGGATTGACTTAAGAAAAAAGTGATTTAAAAAAAACTCATATTTATTTAAACACTTTTGATAAAAATTGATTTTTAAATGTATTTTGAGTAGTTGCCAAATAATCCAATGTATTTCAAAATGACTTATTGTTTAAATTAAACACTTGAAAATACAATCCAAACATACCCTTAATTCTATCGGTGATTTTATTGGAGCTTGTTCTTCCAATGTTTGTTGAATCCCTCCTCAATTGATGGGTCTTTTTTTTTTTTTTTTTTTTTTTTTTTTCCAATTTTGTGAAAAGTGAAAGTTAAAAAAAATGCTCTTTCTTAGTTGGGACTTTTTATTGTATTCTTTGTGGGGTGGAGGAAGGTGTTGATCACATTATGTGGAGTTAGCGATTGTGCCGGGTGATATGAAGTTTGGTTTTCAACTTGCTAAACACAAGAGATTGAAGGGGAGACTTTTGTGGTTGGCAAATATTCATGTTTTGTTACAAGGGTGTTGTGAGGTAAGAGAAATAATGACACTTTCAAATAGGTGAAAAGGGATTCTAGTGACATATCCTTCCATGTTGGATTCATTGTTTTTCTTTAGATGTAAGTAACCAAGGCGTTTTCTAACTATTCTTTTTTTGGTGGGTTTGGTTTTTTATGTGTCATTATATTATTTTATTTTATTATTAATAAACTCTCGGTTTTTTAATAAAAAAAATGAACTCGAAAAATTAAATAGACAACTACTCCTTTCTAAAAGGTTTTTTTTTTTTTTTTTTTTTAAATGTAAAACTTTCGTATCTATATCAATTTGTATACCTAAATTAGTTAGCATCATGTGTGAATCTTGTGTTTTCAATTTTTAAAAATAATCTTAGATACTAAAATTTAAAAATTATTTACTAAAATATAAAACAAAAAAATAAATATGGTTGTGTTAGGATGGATGCTCTAAAGCCTTGTAGTTAATATGTTATTTGAAATAATGGTTGATTATTTTATATGCTATTATCCATATATCCAAGGTTAATTTACGAAAATTGAACAGTATGTGGTAGACATACAGGTGGATCATGTTAAAGTAATAACCTAAATGGTATGTAGTATATGGATAAAGTTGGGTATATTATCTCCTGATGATGCCACGAATATGGCTTACTTTGTAATTGTTACAAGAGTTGTAAAGTGTTACTAACGATTTGATCTACTCTTTAATGTGGAGACATGCGAGTGAGAGTATTCTATACAAAGAGTTTGTATAAGGCCAGATCGCAAAATAATTAATCTCTTTTTATAACACTGTTCACTGAAGAGATTAAAATTTTATAGGATGACCATAAATAACTATACCTCAATTCTGAGTGAGTTATGAACTCCTGTCTATGAAGTCAATCTTTTGATTTGTATAGGTGAGAGTGACCCGACTTGATGACTCAATAAGCCTATCATTTTAGAGACTTGTCCAAGTAGGGTACTGGAAACATAGCTACACAAGATGGAATTCGCTCCTTTCTATCTTTAGGGTAAGCAAATATTGTGTTAGAAAGTGATGAATGAAATTATACCCTTATGCCATTCCTTAATCTCTAAATGGAATGAATAAGGATCCTTAAACACAATGTTTTATTTATATTCAGACCCAAGAGTAAGCCTAAATAGAGGCTTGAAGAATACAAGGTCGAACATAGGGACTATCGACAAGATATGTTGGAATTAATGTTTGATCTTAACGCGATGAGTTTTTCAATTATGCATGGAAAATGTTTCATATAGCTAACTAAATACTAGTTACAAGTGTGGTGAAAGTGGATGATGGTGATTGTGTGAGTGATAGTGATCGATGATGCGTCAAATGGTATGAAGCGTGGAAATGAAGTGGTAAAGATGTGGGTGATTACAAATACTGTGAAGCAGTTGAAGGGATTTGAATACCCTGAAGCAAAAGCAAATGAATGTGTAGTGTCTTGATTTCATTTTATAGAACACAAACTTCAGAGGAAAAGAAACTACGATAAACACAATTAACTAAGCAAGCATATCTACTCTAAATACAGAGAGGAGAAGGGATTGAGAAACTCACCCTTGAAGAACCCAAATTTTCACTTTTTCTCTCCAATAGCACGAACAGTCCACTACTTCTCTTAATCTTCCGAACTCGACACCATGAACACAACGAACAGTGTAACAAAAAAGATATCATCACAAATCTTCCTTGTTATTCTCAAGGATAAGGATCAATAGACAATATGTAGGCTTCTATGTTTTTAATTTTTGTGTGGTTGGGATGTTAAGAGAGTTTTTCTGAGAGAGCATAAAACACACAGAGATCTTGTTTGGGAGGTTGAGATAGAGTGATGAAGATGATGAATAAAAATCAATCTCCTCTTATATATGTTGCATGTAATTGAGAGAAAAAAATAAAGGGTTGAGGGGAGTTATCAAAATAAATTTTTTTTTTGAATTTATATATATTAAATTATATATTATATCACATATAACATATAACCTATAGTTTATAATTCTCTCATATAGTTTATTATTCTCTCATATAACCTATAGTATTAATATAAATCATATTCATATTAATTTTAACCTATAGNATCATATACATTACATTAATTGTATCTTATATAATTAATTTCCTTTAATTAATTTGAACAATTCGAATTAATCTAGAATCAATTAATTCTCACTAATCCTTATTGAGCTAACAACGGGACCTTATGAATATATAGACTGAAGCTCCAATGATAATTGATTAATTAATTAAACTCTTTAGTTAAATTAATCAACATTCTTTAACTGTCAGTCACTCCACTAAAGATCGACAACTGCACTCTTCGCATTATAGTTATATTTCTGTGTCTATTGGATATAACCAATCAACAACGCATTGACCCTTCACAGATTGTTCATAAGTACAACTTGGTCAAAACTACCGTTCTACCGTTGCAGTTACATCTAACTCTAGGGTGTTTAAAAAACCTGATGATCCGAAAAAATCGATCAACCCAACCCAACCCGTACGGTTTGGGTTGGGTGATGAACTCATTTGGGTTGGGTTGGATTCAAATAAATGAAAATTTTATGGATTGGGTTGGTTCATGGGTTCACGTAATATAACCTAAACCAACCCGAACCAACCCAAGTTTATTATTAACTTTAAAATATATTTTTCTTATTATTTATAACACAATTATTTATACATTTATTGATTTTAATTTTATTTAATTCCAATATTTTTTTAATAATTTATTCTTCAACAACTCTTAAAAGTAGTTTCTTTGCACTTTAAAAAGAAAATTTTCACTATATAAATTGAAATTGAGTTGTTAATCTTAATTCAATATATGAAAATAATTAAATTAGATTTTTACATATTTACGTTTTGCTTCTTTTTAGAATAAAATTTTAAATAAATGACCCGATTAACCCGAACCAACCTAACCCAAATATTTCATAGTTAGGTTGGGTTGGGTTCATTTTTTAATAAAGGTTATTTGGGTTGAAAAATTTACAACCCGAACAATTGAGTTGGGTCTAAAAAGTCTTTCAACCCAACCTACCCAACCCATGAACACCCCTATCTAACTCCTTAAGTATCACTGATCCTTCTAATGAACAATTAGTAATAGTCCAACTATAACTGAACCTTTCTCGGGCCAAGAGAGGGTCACCACATTATTCAAGACCCGGAATCAGCCTTAAGGGAGCAATTTATCTACTTATTCTAACAATAAAGAAGAAGTGAATTCCTTCTTGTGTAGTTGTGTTCCCAGCTTCCCAATCAGACGAATCTACAAAATGGTAGGCATATTGAATTGGTGAAACTGGCCACTATCACCCATGTAGATCAAAGGACTACCCTCATAGACAGAATTTCACAACTCACTCAGGATTAAGATTAAGTCACCTATGGTCATCCTGGTGAAATGTAAGTCTTTTTTAGCAATGGAGTTACAAAGAGAGACTATTCATTTCGTGGTCCAATCTTATACAAACTCTTTGTATAGGATACCCCCGCTTACATGTCTCCACATGAATGATTAAGATCAAATCATTTGTAACACTTTACAACAATCGTAACAATTATAAAACGGGTCATATCCATAGTGTCACAAGGATAAGATACCCAGCCGTATCCATCTACTACAGATCGTTCAGGTTATTACTTAAACATGATCCACCTGTATGTCTCTAAATACATGTTTAAGTTACATCTAATAAAACGGGTCATATCCATCTACTACAGATTGTCCAGGTTATTACTTAAACATGATCCACCTGTATGTCTCTAAATACATGTTTAAGTTACATCTAATAAAACGGGTCGTATCCATCTACTATAGATCGTTCAGATTATTACTTAAACATGATCCACCTGTATGTCTCTAAATACATGTTTAAATTACATCTAATAACCTTAGATTTTAGTTTATTGATTTTGAGTTAATGCAACTAAATGTCAAATAAAATACAACTTATTTTTATTAGATAATAATATGTTGTACCATTATAATTTACAAAATACAAGACCACGAGACTTAAGGCATCAAACCCAACAATCTTCTACTTATCCTAAAGCTAGTGGGGTGTACAAATACAAAGTAAAAATATAAGGTACAGTACACAAAACAATAAACCAGGGCATACACTATATGTCCAGTAAAATCTCCCACTTGCCCTAGACTAGATGTGACGTGTTTTGTACACCCAGACTTTCCACGTGACCCTCAAACACTTTAGCTGTGAAAGCCTTTGTAAATGGATCAAAAACATTGTGCTTTGAAGCGATCTTCATGACGATCACGTCCCTCAATGCACAATCTCCTAGATGAGATGATATTTGCGCTCTATGTGCTTTCCACGCTTGTGACTTCTTGGCTCTCTGGAATTTGCCACAACACCACTCTTATCACAATAAATGGTGATGGGTTTGACATGTTTGGGACAACTTCAATATCAGTAAAAAATTTCTTAAGCCATACAACCTCTTTGGCAGCTTCATAAGTCGCTATATACTCTACCTTTATGGTAGAGTCCGCTATGCAACCTTGTTTTGTGTTTCTCCAGACTATAGCTCCTCCGTTAAGAGTGAACACTAACCCTGAAATGGATTTCTTAGAATTTCTATCAATTTGAAAATCATAATCAGTGTATCCTATAAGGATTAAATCTTTAGACCCATGCATAAGTAAGTAATCTCTCGTTCTCCGATAATACTTGAGGATGGTTTTAATGGCTGTTCTGTGATCTAATCTTGGATTAGATTGATATCTACTGACTATCCCCACTGCATAGCAAATGTCAGATCTAGTATATAATGGTTTTAATAGTTGTTGCTGTAGGCAGGCTGAAGTTATTTGTTGACAAGAAACGTTATCTGTTACTGGATAATATTTTTGTAGTTCCTCATATTAAGAGGAACTTAATCTCGGTTTCTTGTCTCATTGAACAAGGATATACCATCTCCTTTTCTGAGAATAAAGTGTTTATTTTCAAGAATGGAATGTAGATTGGTTATGGTTCAATGGAAAATAACTTATATGTACTAAGGTCGTTAGTCATAAATGCCTTGTTTAACACTAAAATGTTCAGCACGGCAACAACAGCTAAAAGACCAAAAGTTTCTCCAAAGGAAAACACCCATCTTTGGCATCTAAGGTTAGGTCACATCAACCTTATTAAGATTGAGAAATTGGTGCAAAGTGAACTTCTAAAGAGTTTAGAAGAAAAACCCTTGCCGGTATGTCAATCATGCCTCGAAGGCAAGATGACCAAATGACCTTTTACTGGAAAAGGTTATAAAGCCAAGGAAGCCTTGGAGCTTATAAATTCAGACCTCTGTGGTCCGATGAATGTTAGAGCTTGAGGTGGGTATGAACCCATCGGAGAACGAGGGTCTACATGCTTGTGTATGGAGATAAGAATCGGATCCTTACGGGATACAACGTTGCTGATCCCTTTACAAAGGCCCTCACGACTAAAGTGTTCGAGGGTCATCTAAAAAGTCTGGGTCTGCGGGACATGCGGCATCTTGTCTAGGGCAAGTGGGAGATGATACTGGGGTATGCCGTAGTTTATTGTATATTGTACATTTTTATATTGTATTGTACATTGGTAATAAACCTCTATTGTAATTTTGTATCAAATATTTGACAAGCATCTTGTCAATATATGATGCTTTATGATGCTTGAGATAAGGCCAGTGCTTTGTTCTTACGATCTCTGAAGATTCAGATCCCTAGAACAACCTGCGCTTCTCTCAAATCTTTCATTTGGAATTGAACCGCTAACCACTATTTAACATCAGTCAGGAGACCTACATAATTCCCAATGAGTAGTGTATCGTCCACGTACAACATTAAGAAAACTACTGAACTATTGATGATTTTCTTGTAAACACAAAGATCATCAACATTTTGATCAAAATCATAAGATTTGATCGCAATATCAAATCACATATTTCAAGATCGAGAAGCCTGTTTGAGTCCAAAAATGGACCGATTAAGCTTGCAAACCTTTTGTTCTTGACCTTGGGAAATAAATCCCTCTAGTTGTTGCATATAGATGGTCTTTTCAAGATTGCCATTTAGAAAGACAGTCTTGATGTCCATTTTCTAAATCTCATAGTCATAATATGCGGCAATGGACAAGAGTATCTAGATATACTTTAACATGGAAATAGGTGAGAAAGTTTTCTCATAGTCAACTCCCTCAACCTGGGTATAACCCTTTACCACCAGTCTAGTCTTAAAGGTCTGCACCATACCATTTATACTCATTTTTCTCCTGTAGATCCACTTGCAACCTTTAGGTTTAACCCCATCAAGCTGATCTACAAGATCCCATATTGAATTGAAGTATATAGACTTCATTTTGTTTTGAGATCCATAGCTTTGATCTGTTCATCTTTGTCTGCATCCTCTATTGCCTGGTTACAGGACAGTGGATCCTCAACACCACCATCTGATATGATGGTTAGGGTTTCTGTTAAACCCATATAACTAATAGATGGGTTCACAATCCTCCTACTACGTCGAGGCTCCCTCAATGATTAAGGTGGATGTGATTGAGTAGATGAACCGACATCAACAACACTTATTGAAGTTTCATTAGTTTTGTTGGAAAACTCATTTAACAATATCTTACTGCATGGTTTATGCTCCCTGATGGGGTTCTCTTCTAAACATGTAGTGTTTGTCGACATAAACACATTATTATCTTTAGGATCATAGAAGTAACCACCTTTCGTTCCCTTAGGGCAACCTACAAATAGGCAAAGTTTTGAATGAGGTTCCAATTTCTTAAGATTAGCCTCAAGCATTGTGCTGGGAAACCCAAAATCCTAAAATTGTGTAAACAACATTTACGATCATTCCATAATTTCAAAGATGTTTTAGGAACACTCTTGGACGGAACACAGTTCAGTCTGTACTGTATAACCCCAAAACGAGTTAGGTAAATGAGCACAACTCATCATAGACTGAACCATGTCCAACAAGGTTCTATTTCTTCTTTTTGATACACCATTCTACTGAGGTGTACCAAGTGTCGAGAGTTGGGATACGATTCCATGTTCTATCAAATAGTCCTTGAATCTCAAATCTATATACTTTTCACCTCGATTAGTTTGAAGTATCTTAATCGTTTTATATAACCAATTCTTAACATCAACCTTGTACTCCTTGAATCTTTCAAGAGCTTCAAACTTATGTTGCTTTAAGCAAATATACCCATACCTATAATAATCATCTATAAAAGAGATGAAATATTCAAATCCTCCCCTTGCATTAACATTCATAGGACCACAGAGGTCTGAATATACAAGTTCCAAGGGTTCTTTGGCTCTATGATCTTTTCCAATAAAAGGTCTTTTAGTCATTTTGCCTTCAACGCATGACTCACATTCTAGTAAATAATTTTCTTCTAACTCGCTTAGAAGTCCATTCTTAACCAATCACTTAATTCTATTGAGATTTATGTGACCTAATCTTAGGTGCCAAAGTTGGACATTTTCTTTAGGAGAAACTTTTTGTCTTTTATTCAGAGTTATTGCAGTTTTGAACATTTTAGTATTAAAAAGGGCCTTAGATGCTAACGACCTTAGCACATAAAGATTACTTTCTAAGTTTACTTAACAAATAAAAGCATCATTTGTGTAAACAAACAGTTTATTTACATTGACATTAATACAATATTTTTGTTCAAGCTAATATTTTACAGAAATCAGGTTCCTCTTTAAATCAGGAATCACATAAATATTATCTAATAATAAATATGATTTCTGTAAAAGTAATTGGAGACATCCCACTACTACAGTTGAGATGACTTGCCCAGTTCCTCCATGTATAGTCATCTCACCAGTCCTGAGCTACAACTAGGAACTAATTCCTTGAAAGAACAAACATGATTAATGGCGCCCGAATCAATTATCCAAGCTAAATCACCATTCTTCAATAAGCAAGTTTTTAGTACTAGTAAATCACATTTACCTTGTTTGACTTTCTTCCTTTCTGCCAAATACTTGGGACAATTCCATCTCTAGTGTCCCTTTTGGTTACAATAGAAGCAGATTCCTTTGGCAACCTTGGCTTTCTTGCCCCTCTGGGTCGCAATAGGGTTAACTTTCTTCTGACCTTTCTTCTTCTTCTTTCACTTTTTGGTGTCGGAAGAAGAAGGTATAAACTTCATTCCAGAGTGGAACCTTTATGGAACTTTTTCGAGGAAGTGGCAACATTTGCCTCTTCCTTCTACTCCTTGAATTTCATCAAGGAATGGTAAGTCTGTAGTTCATTAAAGAGGGTGGTCAGATTGTAGTCTAGCTTGTTCATAACATCATTACTATGGAACTGGAGGAAACTCTCAGGTAAAGTCTCCAGGATGAAGCTAATCTGACTGGCTTCGTCAATGACAGATCCATCCGAGCCACATTAAAGTGGACCATCATGTTTAGAACTTGTTCTTGAAGAAAGACCCCTTTTTTCATATGGGCAATAAAGATGTATTTAAGAGCGTCATGTTGGAGTTGGGTGGATGGTTGTCCAAACATCTCCCTTAACGAATCTATGATCTGTCTTGCAGTGACCATGTTCTTGTACTTCTTGGCCAAGACTTCAGATAAACTTGCCAAGATATACGCTCGAGCCTCTTCGTTTGCCTTGACCCATCTTTCATATGCATCTCGAACATTTCTAGATGCTCCAGCAGTGGGTACTCGAGAACATTTCTCAACAAGGACAAACCTTAGGTCATCGATAATTAGCATAGTATTTATAGTGTTCTTCCAACTAGTATCGTTATCGTTGTTTAGTTTGTCAATATTTAGCAAATTCAATGTAGCGTTAGTCATTTTGAAGATTGTTGAAACCATACAAATTATTTATATTAGTTATTAAGGCATTACCCAAGAAAAACCAATCAATTTAGCAAAAAACTTATGTACCCTATGTGACCCCTATTTTGTAATGATGCTTCAGTGAGTTAGGGAAAAAGCCATTGTAAGGTGATCAGTTACCCCTTCACTGAATTGAGACATTCTCAAATAACCATTACACCAGAATAACTCTTATCCCTATAACCATTAGTCACCATTATTCGGTCCAGAAATCATTAACTTACTTAACAACTTCCTGTAAGTGTAGCCTGTCACACCCCGCCCCGGATTTGCACTCTCGAGCCCGAGGAGAGGCGTGAGGGACCGCAGATACTACCCTTTTGTGATACCTACTGCCCAACTGAACCTCTTTACTATCCTCAGTCAACTTTAAGTCAAGAAGATAATAACAATTGATTAAGTAGGCCCATTTTATTACAACCATGTAATGTTTATACAACTCCAAAACTTAACTACAAAGTTTACAACAACTGTAAAACCTCCCACAAGTGTAACTGTGGCTTGTGGCAGACCTTGACCTTAGCAGCACCTTGGAACTCCTTAATCTCCGCTACCTGGGGGGGAAGACATAAAACATGGAAAACATGAGCTACAAAGCTCAGTGAGTGGCAACTTTTAAACAAACATAAGTTTGATTACAGAAATTCATCTTTGGAAAAACAATTCCACAATCAACAACAATCACATAGCAAAATATAATCTCCCCAGCTTCACATCAGATCTAGAACAATTCACACACAGATCTCTACTATAGCTGTATGCTACTACATTATAGTCTCGGGTAT
Organism: Benincasa hispida; assembly: GCF_009727055.1. Classification (NCBI taxonomy): domain Eukaryota; kingdom Viridiplantae; phylum Streptophyta; class Magnoliopsida; order Cucurbitales; family Cucurbitaceae; genus Benincasa; species Benincasa hispida. Next base: position 23,572,016 of record NC_052360.1, read on the forward strand.
CATTAAACGCATAGCCAAAGTATCAATCTACAATTTCCGTATGACGGCAATTAAAGGACTCACGGAACTAAGTATATCGGAAAGATCAATACATGCCAATAAAGTAAAAGACAAGTTATGACATTTGACGAGCCGCACCATGAGTGCAACAGTTCAAGTGCACCCCAAACCATTGCAAATCCGATCAACTTATTTATTAGGTGTAGCACACTTATCTCACTCAACGGGTCGGAACCTTGTTGGGAGCTCGTAATGGGAAAAGCATCCTAACGAAAGATGAAGTAATACAATTTTGGCCTGCACCTGCACACAACTGATACTCAATATTACACGTTATGTTGATGCTTAATCAGCTCTTAACATACCCCATCCTGACTAGGATAATAAGCAGCCAGGTACCGCAAGGAAAGCAATCATAATAAAACCCAAATCTAAGACTACGCTTTCACTAAGTAAACCAACAATTTATTTTGAAGAATATCTATAAAAGCTCATCGCGCAAAATAATCTATTTCCTCTCCGACTAGGAAAAAGTAGGGTATGTAAAATTAACACTCAGTTTATGCGTATAATATCTTCGTAATGCATCAAATTATTATTGATGAATTTACCACTACGCTATTTTCAAACAAAACGTCACAGGCTAACTCTCTGATAATTGCGAAATTACTTAAGCACAAATCAATATTATCCAAAAAAACTACAAAATCAGTGAATCAACCAAACATAAAGATTCATTCTCACTTTTCTTTTATCTGATCAAATTGCAAGCTGCCAAAAATTAAACATTTCCTCAGAATGGCGCGCCGGAGGTGGAAGCGACTATAGTAGTATAAAAATGATATCATGTAATATATTATACCTATTTTCTCTACTATGATTAACATTCTACTTACTATTATTCTCTATGTTAAAGGAATTGGGTTAAATGATTCATTAAAATCAAACACAAGTCCATGTAAAGCAACGGAGTAAGGAGAGACATTTGTTAAGGGAAATCACATCTCTAACACCACTTTGTGGTTTTATATAAGGATCATTGGCTAAGACTAAAGTGGTATAGGAAACAATGCTCCCCTCCGGTGGCCAATGACATGTAGGGTAAATGTATTGCCTTAACCTTAGGTTTCCTTGAGATCTCTTCCCTGTTTGTAACCCTCCTAAATTCTAGATAATTCCACACTGATATCTAAGGTAAAGATTACACATAATTCTATAAACACTCTACCTCATTTTACAAGATATCACTCTGCGTGATCCTATAGAACAATGTAAATCTCAATAAATTGTTCGAATCGAGTGGAAAGCTCTCTAGCATCATCACTTAACCAATGTTCACCGTGAAATAATTAGATCCATAATCTTTCGTGATGGTCGGAATCATCAAAAAATCAAGAATTGACGAAGCTTACTCGACAGCTCGCCCTTCTTCTTTTCCTCTTCTCCTGCCCGATTCCTTGGATCTTCTTCTTCGGCAGACCTACCCTATAAAACTAGACTCTTAGAGCTTTTAGGTGACTATTGAAATCAACTACCAAACGCACGAGTATTCTGGGAGATATCCTCGTCCCAAATTGATCGCTACTTCCAGACCTTCATGTTCGACAGCATCTCTCCTTTGAGAACCTCTTGACCAACGCATGGTCTGCTTACCAACGGCATGCGTTCCTTCATCAACCCATAAATTCTCACAATTAGCCTTCACACAGTCTTCCTAATGACCTTTAAAGAGAATTTGACGTTATCAATCTGAAGAGAAGTCCTTGGCCCTATTTATAGGGCGTCCAAATCTCCTCCAGTGCGACACCTTCTGCTTGGCCGCATGTCCAAGTGTCCTTTCCCTTATACTATTAAACGTAAACCTTCAGGCCATCGCAATCCAAGGTGTCTTCTCCTTCTTTTGCCAACCATAGTGCTCAAATTTGCAATGTCTTCTGTGCATCTACCTTACTGCTTGAGCCCAAGATTTCTCCCAACAAGCCATATGTTTGAATGATTTAGCATCACCCATGGAGCATTCCACTCCTAATGGTCCGCAAGCCCATCTGGCCGATTGCTCCCATCACATGGCCTTCTATGTCAAACTATCCTCACAAAATGCGTTCATCCATACTTCATATGCATCCTATCCAACTGGTGCAAACATCTTCATGTCGGACACCACACCATTGCGCGCATGTGTCCATCCCATCTTTGCGCTTTGCAGGTGGTCTTTTTTAACCTCAACATGCACACCCTTTCGCCATTGCTGCCTAGCACCTTCTCCCCATACTGTGACACTACTAAACGCAGCCTTACCTTGTGCATACAAATTACCACTTTGATCACATATGCTAGAGATGCTCGCAAGGCTCATCCTAACCTTATTTGCTTAGCCGTGCCAATCCCCTTTTCATCGTTAGCCATACATCAAACTTCATGCTTTTCTTTATCAATGCATCATTGAGGTCATACTAAAAACTAAGACATTCGCATCTTGGCCGCATAATTTTCCTCTCCAGCATGGCTTACCTTGAGCTTACTATGTGCTCAACTAGGATTTAATGACCCAAAATTCTTCCAACACATACTATTTTCCTTGTCTATGGCCCACCACTGGCCCTCGCGATTGTCCTTGTAGATAGCACATCACCAATGCATAGCAAACCCTTGAGTCAAGGTCTGATACTAACAACCTCCATTGGTCATCATCGCCTAGCTCTTGCTAACGCATCCCTTATGACAACGCATGTAATGTGCTCTTGTGCTTCTAACGTCTTAGTCTCTTGCTCCTAGACCCAACGCAATAACCTCAACACACCTTATGTACAGTAAGCCTTGAGCAACGCAAGGACATTTCAAACCATGCATTCACCATGGCTTGTCCTCTCATTCGCCTAGCTCATTCTTTTGTAGCAAGGTTGGCCGCATAGCAGTTCATCGCCTATTTCGCATAGCAACATAGCCTACCGAAGCTCTTGCTCATCATGTAGTTGCCTGACGCCCATCGTCTAGTGCAGCACGAACTAGTCTAGCTCATCAACGACTTATTGTCCCAGTATCAACGCCCATCATAGTACGCACCATCGCCAAAGTCATTTCACGTCGCTGATGCTCGTCAGATGTTCAGCAGTGCCACACACTCATCGTCAACGCTATCACCCCATTTTGGAGTGTAGAAAGGCACATTAATGCCATCCGCGTTAGTGTGACTCTGCCGCATCCGAGTCTAAAGCATTCCGCTAACACGGATGCCGGTATGGAATCCGCCCTACGCGACATCGGTACTTTCGGTTAGCTCCACGCATTTGCTACACGATCACCAGTGCTCGCCCTACATGAGAGTCGCATACTCCCCAGTCGTGTTAATACAATTCTGCTCCATATTCCTAGATCGATCGCATACACCCCAGTCGTGTTAAGCATTGCTCATTTGGGCTACAACGATTGTCTGCCTTCAGTCAGGGTTTGTAGCCAAACTCGGCTATAATCATACTTACAACGATAACCAGCGTGCGAACTTCAATGCCCAAACGCACATGTCCCGTCCCGCAACTTGACGCGCAAGGGCACGCGGCAACCGCATGCTTTGCTAACCTCTTAAGACATTGGCTACGTGTGCTTGTCCCCGAATAGCCTTTCCTTTCGGCCACACTTTAGCCTCTTTCAACGCAAATAACTTCTCAAATGTTCATGGCCAACACATGGCACAACACCAACGCTTAGCACAAGGCCAATACATTATCAAATACTTAAACTATTTCTTTCTTGGCTTCTAACGCATGGTTCCTTTTTGGCACCATACTTAAACCAAATTTTCACTGGTTAAGGCTTATCTCAAACCTACTAAACAATCTATTTAAACACTTATAATTTTCCTCCTCTTTAACATAGGATTCAACTTACACTTAGTTAATTCCCTTAATTTTCTACTTAAGTAGGGAAACGGAAATCCGGATTTCACATGACCCTTCATTTTAGACTCTAGAGTTTCGTCCCATGAGCCAACCGTAGGGAAAAATCGATTGATGCAAAAACTAAAGAAGCCTTATCCATTTATGAGTTTGTATAAAATTTCATGCAAAATGTCATCCATAGGGGGACACAAGCAAAGGTGCCTTAAGGCCGAATATGAAACTTTACAACGATGAAAGAGACCGTGGGATGTGTTGACACACGTCTTTGTCCCACTTACTATAAACAATATTTCTACTCACTTTGGTATTGACCTATGCAAACACCATCCGTAGAGGGACACAAGCAAAGGTGTCTTGAGGCCAAGCATAGATCTCACGGTGTGAACTATGTAGGGAGAAATGTGAAAGGAAATTGACATATCATATACATCATTTTCCTCCCACTGAGTATTGAGTGCAAATAGTAGAGAAGATCTTTTAGTGATTCACTGAGTTTTGAAGCTAAGAATTCAAAGAGAGTAGCCTGGATTTTGAGGATTCATCAAAGATACATGTTTTTGAAACCCTTTTCTATCGAAATATGTATTTTCATGCTTTTATAACTCAAAATAAATGTAATTAGAGTGCTTATTGATTATGATTGCTTCCGTTGCATGCTTATTTATCCTATCAATTGGTATTAGAGCATGATTTAAGCAATCAATTAACGTTAATTTGAGTTTGGTGGGTGAATTTCTATGGTTGCATGTTTGGGGACTGATATGGTGCTTCAATCAACTTTGGCATTAGATTTCTCTTTGATTCCTAAGTTAAAATTGTAATTGACTCTTGTTTAATGAGCTTATATGTGTGCTCTAGAGTATGTAATTTATTTGGAGTCAACAGAGTCGAAATTAGGCTGTAATTAAAGTTGGAAGCAAGCAAGGTTCGTAGCAGAAAGATGGACTGGAGTTACTGCCTTCGCAGTGTCACGACGCTGTTCATCTTGGAGCCTGAGGCATTGCAATGCTGGGATGAAGCGTCATGACGATGTTTATCCCAGCTCAGCAATACGTGTGTTCGTGAGCCGGTTCACGTAGGTGAATTTTGGTTCGACCGGTTTGGTTCTCTTCTAGTTCGGTTCAGCCTCAGTTGGAGTTTTGGAGATTCGGTTCGGGTGGTTCAAGTTTAGTTTGAGTCGGGTCAAGTGGTCCAGATCAAATTTGGAGCTGTTTTTGTGCTGTTTTTGTAATAATTTAATTATTATTGCTTGCTTAGGATGCCAAAGTTGAACCATATCAGTGTTGTTTAAATATTTATGCATGTGATGTATGTTATATATAAAATTAAAATATGTATGTACATATTATATGCCGTGTAGATTTAAAATCCCACCATAGGAAGCTGTTGGATTGTATCAGCAAGTAGCAGAAGCAATAAGGATCAATAAGCACTCTAATTCATTAATTTTGGCAGTAACTAAAGCATGCTTACACAGTTATAAGTGAGTTTCAAGTCATACCTTTGTAGAACTTCGTCAAATCTCGATTTTCAGTTGCAAACTTCTTCAAATCTTGTTGTAGACCACCTCAAGCTCTTTTCCACTATTCTCTTGGAGCTTTAGATTGAGTTATGGGATTCAAAATAAGGTTGAATGAAGGGAACCTAGAGAAGAACTCAGAGCAACAACCCATTTGAAGAAGATCTTTTTCAACACGAATTTTCCAGCAAAAATTCTATATATTGCATGCCTCAACTCCACTCCAATCTTCTCATATATTGCAGACTATCATGCAAAGAAAATGGCTGCATGAGATGTAGCACATGCTTGGAGTTATTGATGCCAAAAGAAGTGGGTTTGTGTGAGCTACTTTGAAGGTGATAATGGAAAGAACCACAAACCCAATTTCCGTTTTTCTAACTTTTCAATTTTTCAATTGATTTAAATAATCGATTTGATTTATAAAATTGGAAAAATTATTAATTTTACAAAATTAAATTTTCTAATAAAATTAATAAATAATTATTTNATAAATAATTATTTAAACAATTTAAATAATTCTTATTAATTTAATATCAAATATTAAATTAATTTTACACAAATCCACCTTCATATATTTAAATCATATTTAAATATTAATTCTCCAATTCCGTTTAATTCTTAAAATTAAACGTGTAATTATATCTCATATAATTACTAATTCCTTTAATTCTAAAACGAATGTTTCAAATTAACTTATCATGCTACTCTAAAGTTAATCCATTTACAAACTAGTAGGGATACCTCGCGGACTTACAGATCATGAGCTCCAACGATCCGAGATTAATTAGCTAAACTCATTACACCAAATTAACCCCCATTCATTAACTAATGGGTCACTCCACTAAAACTCATAGTTGAACTCCCCTCACAGTAGATATATTATGTCCACTCGATATGTAACGACCCGACCCCCTAGGACTTAAGCTAGGTCGTTACTAAATACATGCATGCATGGAACTTAAAACGACACTCGGTTATGGCAAAATAAATGCTAATTAAATAAGGTAAGTTCAAAAAAGTTTCATTACATTCAAATACTAAATCAATAGTAGTGTACACATAAATCATAAAGGATAGAAAAACGATTCTTAAAAATAAGTTTTAAACATCAAAACTAAAAATTAAGAGAAACATGAAAAGAACTCTAAATCTCATGATGCGGAAGCGTAAAAACTAGTCCTAGTGGCTCGATCACGAATTCTGCTTGTCCATCGCCGGTGCATCTCTACCCTTACCTAAAAGAACAACATTAGAAAGAATGAGTATAAAATACTCAGTAACCCCACTACTAGGGTCAGGCTGGACATCTATATCCTCTAGATACCCACCTCTGGTGAAACATATAAACTGCTCTAGTCCTCATGGGACACATATGCACATGAAACAAGAAGGAGACTGAGTCCTATCCTACTGTAGTTAAGTATGCCCACTACGTCTAGTGAATCCCGAAGGAGACACAAACTGGTGAATCCCGAAGGAGACACAAACCTCCAATTTTAAGTCCAAATAATTAGCAAACCAAACTCTTCTTCATCTTAAATGAAATTCTTGAATCAACCCCCTAATCATAATTTGAAATTAGGCTTACATGATTAAATTTTGAATCACATACATACTTCACTACCGATGTCTCAAATAAATTATCCATATGTAGCTTCGTCAAAAATCACTTCCAAATGACTTTACCGAAATTTCTCAACCAAAATTAATCTGCAAGAGGGTAATCAAAGCATAGAACTTACCAAAACTCGCTAAAACAAACTCCAAATTCACTGAACAACACTTCAATCCTTCACAAACTTGAATCCAAAGTTGAAACACAATGGGTATCAACTAATTGATGCCAAAAGTAAATGAGTATTCAAGAATCAACCGAAAAAAAACCCAAACGGCAGAAATCTTACTCAAATCAATAGATCTAGTGACGGCAAAAGCGAACGACGCTTGAGCAGTGGTGGACGGAGGTCATGAAGAAGAAACTGACGCGATGGCTTTGGGCGGCATCGGACGGGCTCATGATATGAGAAAGAAAAGGGGGTGGGGTTTGACTTTATATATAAAAAAGCAACAACAACAACAACAACAACAACAATAATAACAAAAAAAAAAATAAATATAATTACATTTAATTTCTTTCTGTTTTATACTATTAAATTCCTTTCCGTTTCAAAAGAAAATTAATTCCTGTCATTAATTTCCAATTTGAATAATTTCACGCCAACAATTAAATTCCCGCACTTACACTTGAAGTCCAAAATTTCAAAAATGCCCTCTAACTAATAACAATTACTGAAATTCCAAATAATAAAGTTACTAAAATTACATTATTACTAAAAAAATGTGCGTGGTGTTACATTCTTCCCTCCTTAAAAAACTTTCGTCCTCGAAAGTTCATTCTTGACAAAAAAAAAAAAAAAACTCCGAGGGTGTTACATTCTTTCCTACTCAAAGAACTTTTGTCCTCAAAAGTTCATTCTTGAAAAAGCTTTGGGTACTGAGCCTTCATCTCATCCTCTTGCTCCCAAGTATCCTTCTTAAACTGGTGATTCAGCCACAGGACTTTCACAAAAGTAATTTCCCGGTGGCGCAATGTTTTTACCTCTCTGGCGAGGTTCTCTATAGGCTTCTCCTCATAGCTCAAGTTGTCATTCAACTGTAAGGGCTTGTAGTCAACTACATGGGATGGGTCTGTCATATACTTCATTAGCATTGAAACATGGAAGACATTATGAGCTGAAGACAGTGCTGGGGGTAATGCCAATCAGTAAGCTGCAGGGCCAATTCGCTCTAAGACCTCGAAAGGCCCAATGAACCTCGAACTCAACTTCTTTTTACTGCCAAACCTCATAATACGTGCCACCCTTAAGAACACTTTATCACCAATCTCAAATTCCTGGTCTTTACGTCTCATATCGGCATAACTTTTCTGTCTGCTCTGAGCTGGTTGCATACGAGCTTTGATCTTCTGTATTGCCTCATTCGTGGTCTGCACTAGCTCAAGACCTAGCAACTTCCTCTCACCAACCTCACCCTGGTATGCTGGAGACTTGCAACTCTTTCCATATAGGGCCTTAAATGGCAAAGGGCCAGTGGTAGTCTGATAGCTATTATTATAAGCGAATTCCATTAAATGCAAGTGAGAGTCCCAACTCCCTGAAAACTCTATTGCACAAGTGCACAACATATCTTCCAATATCCGGTTCAAACGTTCTTTCTAACCATCAGTCTATGGGCGAAAAGTTGTATTAAAATCCAATCGAGTACCCAGTACTAATTGGAGACTCTTCCAAAAACTAGATGTAAAACGAGAGTCACTGTTTGACATAGTTGAAACTAGTATAAAAAAAAAAGTGTGACAACCCCTTCCACATATAACTATGAAACTTAAGATGCTGAAAACCAACAATACTTTAACAAGCTCAAGCTGAGAACTATGAAAACTGTTGTGAGCTTAAGAAAGTCTTATTCACTAAAAATATATATCTGAGCTTACCATTCTGTCACAGGGAAAACTTCATACGTCTAGTGGAGAAACTGGTCATGTTATATAATGCGTCTTTTGAAGATATGTACCAGAACAAATCTAGTCAACTGAAAACTGCTTCTACTCTAGAAGCGCCAACTGTGATGTCTTTCCTATGGTCTACATGTCTGAGAATAACGCTGTCTAATTAAGTCTCACATTCATGAGAAACTCATCATAAGGCTGTATGCTGTCATGAGGTATAAAACTTGCTTGAGCCATCCTCATATTATTCTTTAGGCTTGAAACAATCACATATCATTACTTAGACCCTGTTGCAGATGGGTCTAAAATTCCCTCTGAAAATGAGGTTTTGAAGTCCCTGGATGCTAAAGTATCAGTCAATTGATAACACATTTCCATAACCTTGTAATAACTGTAATTGATCCCTGTAGTTAGTTTTTACGATAAAATCTTCTTGATTCATAAGTCATAGCTTGAATTACTCATACTCCCTAGAGCTAGTTAACTCATTGCCCATGCAAGAGAATACATACTATCTTCTAATGCTCCAAACTCACTTTTTGTAACTTCTTACTATCAACTCAACTTTATTGCTAAGTCTATCCCTTATACCAATGGTTATATTGGAAGATCCAACTTACTTACTTTTGTGCATATACCATTATTGTCTACCTCGAGTTGGATTATTTTCTTTTCTCAATCAAATTGATGGTCTTGCTAGTTCATGTTTTCAACACTTGCACA